>NC_041398.2:230616154-230916154 GCF_900747795.2 Erpetoichthys calabaricus
AGAAATCTTGACAACCTTAAGAATAATCTGGATGAGATATTGGGACAGCTTAGGCTATATAGCTAACAGATTGGAATTAGTGGACTGAATGGTCGCCTCTCATTTGTCAAATTTCTTACATCTCCCATGTTTCTGACTCAACAAATATGTGTACAAGCTCCAAGCAGACAATCCAGGCAAAGAGCAACAGCCCAAAAGCCACTGTTGTTTGTTTCTGGCCATTTCTCAGAGAGTCTGTAGAGAAAGATGCCTTGGATCCTTGGGCTGTAACCAGGTGGGTGACAAGTGCCTACATCTGCCCTGGTGGGGACCCAAGTCATGGCCTGACCACCATGTAGCTTCTTCCATCCTGAAGTCTTTTCTTATTAATGCGTCTGAGCCATCACAGGCGAAATTAGGACATGATGTGTTGTAAGGTCCTTATTCCTTCTTTGAGTACGAAGATCCAATGGCATAGCTGGTCATTGCTCCTCTTCTGTTCCCACCAGATATGTCCCATGCTCCTCAGGCACTATAAGTCAAAATCCTATGAGCAACGCAGGTCATTTCCACGCACTGGCCACATTGCATACCCTTGCAGCACTGTAGACTCAGTCATTATTAGGTACAGTAAGGAGATACCCTTTCACCGCCAAAGGTGGCAAATATCTTTGAATTCCGGGCCGTCACTTCTCCTCGTATGCTGCCATTGGCACAGATACAACTTACAAGGTAGGTGAACTTGTGCACCGTCTCTAAAGGTTCGCCGTCTAGAAAAAGGGTTAAATTGGTTCTGTCCAATCCTTAACCATGACTTTATACACCCCCACAATAGGCTAATTTAGTATCACCAGTCAATCCAATATGGAAGTCCAATACATTGAGAAAAAACCCATAGAGACACAGAAAGTTTACATGGATAGGAATACTCGAAAAGATTCAAAAGGAGGGCTCTGGATCTGTGAATCAGGAATGTTAACAACTGTACCACCATGTCCATCCATCCATCCATCCATTTTCCAACCCGCTATATCCTAACTACAGGGTCACGGGGGTTTGCTGGAGCCAATCCCAGCCAACACAAGGTGCAAGGCAGGAAACAAACCCTGGGCAGGGCGCCAGCCCATCGCAGGTTGCGCGCACACACCAAGCACACACTAGGGACAATTTAGAATCGCAATGCACCTAACCTGCATGTCTTTGGACTGTGGGAGGAAACCGGAGCACCCGGAGGAAACCCACGCAGACACGGGGAGAACATGCAAACTCCACGCAGCGAAACCAGGTCTCCTAACTACGAGGCAGCAGTGCTACCCACTGCTTACCACCATGTCACCATTTAAAAATGACATTTTTCAAATGTAACAGAAATGTATGCACTGGTTTGAATATTTTAACTGGCATCATCTCATCAGTGAGACTACAGAGGTTAAAGGCTATTCACTGAGAATGACACGGCAAAGCTTTGAAACAGCTAAATGGCCGCGTGCAGAAGATGCTCGATGAAACTCAGCTTTAAGTAGTCTTCAAAAGGACTTTATAGATTTCATTTGTTAGGTGAGTAGCTTCAGTTACACATGAGATTGACTAAATGCTATGGAGAGCAGCCTTTTCACTCTGCTGTAAAGCACACATATTCATTTTATAGTAAACCACAAAGAATAGCTAAATCTTTTAAAATCTCCAGATGTAGCCATTGAAATGCTTCTATAGAAAGAGCACAGAACAAACAGTTTTAAAGTATCAAATTTTGATTTTCAATTTAATATTTTATAGTGTATAGGTACTGTAAATAAATGTAATTTTGGCAGCCTCTGGAAGTTTAAGTGAATTTTTAGGCATTCTAAAATTAAGCACTGACAAACAATTACTGTATATATCCAAGCCCCTGGGAGCATTTTTCTTTCACGTTTATACATTATCACATTGATTTATGCTTTGGCACAAACAAATATTGACTGGAGCAGATATCTGTGGTACCTGATCTATTACTATTAAGAGTAGGCTCACAGACTCCATAATTAGGTGATTGCAGGCTCTGGGTAATTCATCATAAATTATTTCAGACTTCGAAGTGTAATGCTTTGTTGATCAATAGCTCAAATTTCTTGCATTCTCGTTTTTTACTATATACTGTATATTAGAGATGTCAAATTAGCCAAAAAGTAAAGTTTTGCCTATTCAAATTAAAAATAAACAAATATTTGAATATATTCAAATTTACATGAACAATTCTGGACCATTTATATTTATTTGAATATATTCAAACTTACATGAACACTTCTGGACTATACATATATGCTTCAAAGTGCTTTTTTATACTTTATGATTATGGTATCAGCCGTAGTGACAGCTGCAGGAAGAACAAACAGAAACAGCAAAAAGAAAAAAAAATCCTAGTGGAACTTGGGCAACTGCTTGTTAAATATCTTCTTCTTCTTCTTCTGGCTGCTCCCGTTAGGGGTCGCCACAGCGGATCATCTTCTTCCATCTCTTCCTGTCCTCTGCATCTTGTTCTGTTACATCACCTGCATGTCCTCTCTCACCACATCCATAAACCTCCTGTTAGACCTTCCTCTTTTCCTCTTCCCTGGCAGCTCTATCCTTAGCATCCTTCTCCCAATATACTCAGCATCTCTCCTCTGCACATGTCCAAACCAACACAATCTCGCCTCTCTAACTGTCTCCCAAACGTCCAACTTGAGCTGACCCTCTAATGTACTCATTTCTATAAGAGCCATCAAAATCCTGGGCATCTTGGGGTGTAGAAATTTTCAAGCAGCAATCCGTGACTTCTTGTGTCATTGGGGTATAAATATGAGGTGACACAAAGGCCAAATTCCCTTATTTATTCATCAACATGGGAAAGATAAGAGAATACACAATTCAATTGAGAGAAAAGTGCGTTGAGCTTCCCAAGTCAGAGAATGGCTATAAAAAAAATTGCTACTTGCCTGAAAATGCCCATATCTGCAAGTTAGGGCAATAATTAAAAAGTTCAAATCCAGTGGAACTGCTACCAACTTGCCTGGAAGAGGACCTGAGTTTAGTTTGCCCCCCGCCCCATACAGTGAGCAGGATGGTAAGAGAGAGATAAAGAAATTCCCAGGGACCACTGTTGGACAAATACAGAGTAATATTTTTGGGGTCACCAAGACTCCAAAACTACCATCAGGCACTACCTCCATGCCAACAGATTATTTGGAAAGCATACCAGAAAAACACGCCTTTCCAGTCATTTAACTCCAAACATAAGCACCTGGAGTCTGTTAGACACTACTGGAAATTTAATTGGAAACATACTTTGTGGTGTTATGAACAGAAAACTGAGCTTTTTGGCAACAAACACTCAAAGTGAGTTTGGCGTAAAAAGAAAAAGACGGCAATACCGTAAAGAACCTGATCCCTAATGTCAAGTATGGAGGATGTTCTATGATGTTGGAGGGCTGTTTTTCTTCCAAAGGCACTGGGAACCTTGTTAGGGTACACAGAATTATGGACACTATCAAATACCAGGAGATTTTAAATTTAAATTTGGTTGCCTCTGCCATGAAACTAAAACTGGTTCATTGTTGGATCTTCAGTGAGGACAACGTCTTCTTCTTCTTCTTTCAGCTGCTCCTGTTAGGGGTTTCCACATCGGATCATCTTTTTCCATATCTTCTTGTCCTCTGTATCTTGCTCTGTTAAGGGGTGAGCTGAAGAGGAGAGTGCACAAGAGAAGATCTTGGATGATCTGGAGAGATTCTGTTAAGAGGACTGGACTCAGATTCTCTGCTCTGTGTTCTGCAACCTTATAGGAGAAGAGTCAGTGCTTTATTGGCAAAGGGAGGTTGTCAGGCAGTCAGTCAGTCAGTGTCCAACCCACTATATCCTAACACAGGGTCATGGGGGTCTGCTGGAGCCAATCCTACCCAACACAGGGTGCAAGGCAGGAAGAAATCCCCGGGCAGGGCGCCAGCCCACCACAGGGGCAAGTGTGGTTTTGTTACAAATAACTCTTTCTTGATAAGGAGTTGTTTTTTCTTAGAGTACATTTACTTCAATTAAAAGTTGTGTTTTTCTCATTTGTTCAGTGTGAGCTTAAGGTAATTTAGTTGAAATTTTCTAACCTTTTTCACTCATCTTTACCAAGGGTGCCTAGCGGACTGTATTTAACTATATATAACTATACACTGTATATACAGTATATTTACTGTATATGTTTGTGCGTATGTGTATATAAATGTATTGTAAAGGCCAGGGCGCACCTGCCGCCCCAGCCCAGCCCAAACAGGCATCGACACCAGTTCAGTCCAACACAAAGCCTTTTATTCATTGAAAGGCACTCCGACCTGTAGCAGTCTGCAAGGACTGACACCAACAGTCACAAGCACAGTAAACTTTGTCCCTTTCCTCCAGAGCCTTGAAACATCCTTCCTTCTCCACAGGCAAGCTTCACAAATGTTGTTCTCCAACTCTGGCTTGTCTCTGTGCCACACCCAGGAGCACTCCAGGTGATTTGTTAGCAGAAGTCTGGAATTGCTCCCACAGTAGGGCTCTGCAGCTCCCACAGTTCCCACAGCTCCCCCTGGTGGCATCCACAGAACCCAACAGGGCTGTGCCAGCAAAAATTAATTTCCATGCAGCCCGTTGCAACCCAGGGAGGGATGCCAAGTAACAGTTCGAGGGAGATAGCACCCTTCGGAAGTTCTCTGCCCCTGTCCTTCCATTTCGGAGGTATCCTGGCCGCCATCCATCACATTCTGTATATATATATATATACATGCTGTCAAATAAACGAACCACACGCCGTGGCGCAACGTTAGGGGCATCGCCTCTGACGCTGACGTCCGAGGTTCGATTCCCGAGAGGGAGTGCAGTGGAGTGTGTACACCTGATGAGCCCAGAATGAGGGCGAAACACGTGTCGTGTACTCTTTGCATTTATTTGACAGTAAACTATTGCAACCATTCTATGATCTGCTCTTCACAAACTGAGGGCACCGTGGCGGATGTTAGCAGATTGCTGGCCAACCACAAAGCGTTACCTGGTAGGTAACCACCCACACTAACAGATTGTGACACAGACTTCGAATGCCGTGAATATATATATATATATATAGTATATATACTGTACTCTATATACCCTGTATATAAAATACTAAGCCCAAAAGTGCAACAATTTTATGTCACGTTTTTTGTCACACTATAAATCGGGCTTATTTTAAAACCTACATATATATGTTTGGTATCATTCTTTTCAGAATTTATCAAACTTTAATGTGATGTTGTTAGATTTTCAGATTCTTTTTCCATTTTTAAATTATAAACTAAAAAATATCAAGAAGTTACGTCCCGTGAGATGGGACTTTGTGCCAAGAGATTTAACCACACCCGGGGCCGGAAATAAAAGACAAAAAGTAGGACAACTGCTGTACAGGCTTTTAAATGTTCGAAGCGCTGCGCAAAATACAAATCATGCAGCATGGCAGCAGCAGCAGCAAGCCAGCAGCTGATTGAGCAAAGAGGAGGTTAAAAAAAAAACTGTATTTGTTTCCTATTGTATCACCGTTTAAGAGGGGGTTTTGGAGGAGCAACCACCTCTCCTTGGGGTGCGTTCAGCCCCCCTCTTCACAACACGAGCAGCAGAGACGTGAAGTGGCTGGTGCATAGCACAGGCCCCGGGGTGGTTTAAGCAAAGCGAGCAGGGGGCAAACCTCCTAGTGTATATATATATATATATATACTTTTTTCTCTTTCTCCTTTTCTTTTTCCTCCTTCACTCCTCCAGGCAAGCTTTGTCTCCCTCCTCCCGACTTTGGCTCTCAGAGTAGAGTCTGCTGGCTCCTTTTATAAGGCACCCGGAAGTGCTGAAGGTGCTCTTTGATGCATTTCTGGCAGCACTTATATACTGTATAGAATGCTATTTCAATCATTCTACAAGTAATCAGTATGAAAATGCTGAATATTCTATATGAATATATTTTATATTCTACACCTAATAATTTCAATACAAAAAACAAATAGTTCATGTGGTGGGCTGGCGCCCTGCCTGGGATTTGTTTCCTGCCTTGCGCCCTGTGTTGGCTGGGATTGGCTCCAGTAGACCCCTGTGACCCTGTAGTTAGGATATAGTGGGTTGGATAATGGATGGAAAATAAATAGTTCATTAAATGAATCCGAATTTAAGAACAACCTAATTGCATATGAATCTCATTACAACAGTTAGTCAAGAAAATAGTAAATAATTTGTTAGGAAGTTCCAGGGATAATGTAAGGCAGGGGTGGGCAAAGTCATTCCTGGAGGGCCACAGTGGCTACGAGTTTTTGTTCAAACCCAGTTGCTTAATCAGAAAACAATCCTTGTCAATTATTCAATTTCATAGCTTGTTAGTGCTTTAACTCTGCCATGTCAGGTCATTCTCATATCCTACATTTTTTTTCCTTTCTAAGGATATCATCCAAATGATCTGAAGTCTAAAACAGATGATTAATTTTCAGTGTTTCACTTTTGTCTCTTCACTTTCCTTCCAAGTATTTAATTAAACCAAATAGTGCACAATAAATACACACAGGTGTGAATGGAAACAAGCTAAATGGAGAAATGCTGGTTTCTTTTGTCATTTGCATCTTATTGCTAATAAGGAGCAATTAAAAACCAAGACTACAGCTGTTTAAGACTAAAATAAGCAATAAGGGTTCAAAATTTTAACAAGCGAGACAACTAAAGTGAAGCAATAGTGTTACTTGAGCAATAAATGCTTCTTATTAAGCAATTGGGTTGGAACAAAAACCTGCAGCCACTGCGGCCCTCCAGGAATGACTTTGCCCACCCCTGATGTAAGGGCATGTAGCTATTAAGAAAGAATGTGCAAGCATAAAGAAATATACCGAATCTAATACAACTTTCATGTCTTTGGCATGTTTATACTGGAATAACATTGTGAAGAGAAATGCTTTATTAATATATTTTGCATTTACTACTAGGGATGCACCGATACCACTTTTATGGAAAACGAGTACGAGTACGAGTACTTGCATTTCAGTACTCGCCGATACCGAGTACTTGCCGATACTGAGTACTTAATAAAAACATGATTTAAATTTACAGGTAACAGCTTTAGTCATATAATTTAACAAAAAAAACAAGAAACTCTCGTCTATCCACTGGGAGGTTAGGCTAATTAGCGACACGGGGCTAACACTGCTTGTCCAAATATCCGTGGTGAAACTAAACGCAGAGGAGGCTTGCAGTAGGCTGTGGATATGTTTTTTCACGGAGTCGTGTAGTTTAGGCAGCTCCGTGTCAGTCATGTAGCGGCGGCTTGGGACATCATATCTGGGCTCCAGAACATGGAGGAGACGCAGGAATCCCACATTTTCTACCTCCGAGAGTGGCTGGTCACTCAATGCAATGTACTCGATAATTGCCTGTGTTATTTTCACAGCACGTGGATTGTCTCTGGACATTTTCTCTCGTCTTGCAAGAGTTTGCTGCAGCGTGGGTTGTGTTGGTTTAGAAGCGTGGGTAAACTCTTTGTACTCGTTGTCATGTTGGGATTTTAGGTGCTTGATTAAATTACTTGTGTTAAATGCGCTACCTTTTGAGCCTCCTCTGGACAATTTCGCTGAGCACAATTTGCAGTCCGCCTTTGTTTTGTCGTCTTCATTCACTTTGAAATAGTTCCACACGGCTAGGGTTACCACTTTTAATACAAAAAAATAAGGGACGCATACTGCAGTGGGGGCCACATCCCGTATTACCCAATCAAAAGTAGGAAAGGAGGCATCTTCATAAAATGTGTGTGGGATGATTTGCATGAGACGCTGCTTTAAAAAAAATGATAAAAAAATAATGGGACAAAACCCGTCCCGTATTGATTCAAAACGGGATGCGCAATTTCATTCTCAAATACGGGACGATTCCGTATTTTAAAGGACGGGTGGCAACCCTACACACGGCTGACATGTCTCGCCTCGCCTTCTCCCCGCTCTGAGCTGCATCCGGGGCCTGGGGGCGGGCACTCGGCGCCTGTGATTAACCCCTTACACGCCGCTCAAACATAGACATTTCTCAGACTGTGGTATCGATCCCCGGTATCGGGGGACTTTTAACGAGTACGAGTACTTTAGAAAATGTGGTATCGAGGCCGATACCAGATACCCGTTTCGGTATCGGTGCATCCGTATTTACTACTAACTTGATTTAGACAGTACAAGTCCAGACCCAGCCGGAAATGATGAAAGGTTGATGGATAATTATTAATTATGCATATTAATCTGATGCCTTTATCCAAGGGACCATATAAGATCAAGATGCAGTACTACTGTTTACCGATATGTTTTGCATTTGGAGCACAGGCAGATTAAATGACTTTGTTTTGGGTTATGCAGGCAGAGACTGAACCAGCACAACTAGCGTTTCTTTCATTTCTGTAGATGGCAGAAGGTATCTGTTTTAATATGGTGATGGCCTGTTGGTTTATCAGAACATTCTAATGATCTAATTTTTTTCTAATCTATCTCCATTTATCTTATATCCTACTAGCTGCACTTACCGTAATAGAATAAATTTAAAAATAGCAGCCTTCCTCCACTTCAGCCTTGGTATCTTCACATGCCTTATTATATCTTGCTCTGTGTGTATCTGCAACATTCCTCCAATGCCTCTTCTCAATAGCCTTGTGTGTCCAAACCTCTGTTGCCCTACGTGTACCCCCAGCGTATTTCCTACTCCTTTCCTCACTGTTTTTGTGTGTCTCAAAGTCTCTGGCCACCGCTTCCTCTTTTGTTTGTGTTCCCATAAAGCCTGCTTCTCATTTCGAGGGTCCTTGTTGGCCTCATGTCTGCTTTTTGACTACTACCAGTGGTACCTGTCTTTGAAGGTGACTTGGGTTGCAGCTTGTTAGTATTTAGCGTCTTGTTGTTTGGTAAGTTATTTGCTTTGTTGTCGTTGAAATGCTCCATTTTGACTCCTTTTTTTTGTAAAACAAAAATGGCCACAATTAGGAAATCAATTTCACATCCCTAAAGGATCAAATTATTTTTCCTAACACTGAGCAACCAAAGCCAAACAGCCCAGTCATACCAAAGCCAAACTAACCAATCAGATTGCTCAAAAGGACCTGATACACACATGCACACACAGACCATAGAGTTTTATAGTAAACTAGCTGTGGTGCTCGTCTGACATGGGTTAAAATCTAAGTAATCAACATAGACTTCAGCATTATTGTTTGTAGTACACTAGTTATTGGAATGTATTTTGTAATGAATGTAGTACTAAAATGCATTGGATGGGTCTTTCCAACAGATGGTGCATCACAAACATTTGTAATAATAAAATGCATTATACAAATGTTTGTGATACTCCATCGGTTGGAATGGCAAATGCAAATCACTTGTCTCTCTTATATGCAATTTGGTATGGGATTTGTAAAAGCAGTGTTGATGTTTATGATGTGCCATCTGTTGGAATGGCAAATGCAATGCATTTTATTACGACAAATGTTTTTGCTGCTTTTTTTGGGATATTGTGTTAAATTCAATTAGATTTGAAAGTGTTTAGCATCTTTTTAATGTTATTTTCATGATGTTTGATGTTGTCTGTATTTGAAATCATTCCTCCAATGATGTCAGAGCAGGTTCAGCTGTCACACCAATTGTCAATGCCATGTAGCCACTGTTGAGATATGTAGGTGCACATGTGCTGATGTGTAAAGGAATGCTGTCTTTATTATTTATCTGACTTATAATTACAGAAAGCTCTTTTGGAAATTCAATCTTCAATAAAAACATTAAGAATTTTAGGAACTTGATTTCTGCTCACCCATGGCTCAGTTTGTTGGACCTCTAGACTCCTGATTTATAGTTAGCTATGATCCTTAACTTCCTTACTTCCCCCAACTATATTATTGTCTTGTGTTTTGCTTCACCTCGGTCTCTAAGGAATACTGTTCTTTGTAGAGCAATGAATCCTTTGTTCCTTTGGATGGCTTCCTTCCAGCTTTGGGTTTTGCTACCTTTGTTTGTTCTTGCTATGCTCTGTTGTGTATGACCATCTGTCTGCTTACTGCAGCTTACTTTTTTGGCTCATAGACTTCTAAAAAATCCTGCTACTGTTTTATCACACCGAGCCGCTTTTTCTGTTGGCTGGTCTTAACATGCACACCAACTAAGGTGTGTACTGCCAACTACTCTTTACAGCGTGGTGTACTCCTGTGGCTGTGGAAGCAGGCATTGCAGGGCTGAATTGTGTGTGTGTGTGTGTGTGTAACAGTTCTTTGTACACCTGGCAGAGAATTGTCAGGAAGATCTGGCCCTTTATGATTATTACAATTATTATTGAATATTTTATATTTTACCCAAGGCAGCTTGCAAAATCAGGATACAGTACAATTGGTTACATCCATTTTAAAATTTGAACCACAGGAGGATTAAGTGACTTGCTTACATTGACACCATGAGGGTCAGGGACACCAAGGGCCATTTGATAGAACCCCTGTGCCCACCCAGTGGGCTCTTCCAGAGACTTGACGCTGCCTCGTGACCAAATGGACCAGTTTGAAGAGGAAGGTTACTGGCAAGCACTGGAGTGGTAGAAGGAAGAAAGGCAATAAGGAGACAGAGAATGAGAGCATTGGGAAGTAAAGTGCTTGTAACATAATACTAAGACAATGGCAGAGGACAAGCCTCTCCAGAAATTGTTAGTGACAGCAGACGTGCATCAGGAAAGCCCATGGTGGCTGCAGGTAGTATGCTTCTTATGTTACTTATTGCTTTTGTTTGTCCCATGTTTTTCTCTTCCTGTTGTTATCTGGTAATAAATAACTCTGGGCTGTTACATTAGCCTCCTGCATTTAATTCTGTGTTGAAGGGTGTCATGAGAGTGTCCAGTTTACAACTTACACTCACTGAACAGCTTATTAGGAACATCTGCACACCTGCTTTTCATGCAAATATCTAATCTGCCAATCATGTGGCAGCACTACAACGCATACAATCATGTAGATATGGGCCACAGGCTTCAGTTAATGTTCACATCAGACACCATAATGGGGAAAAAATGTGATCTCAGGGATTCCGACCATGGCAAGACTGTGGGTGTCAGATGGGCTGGTCTAAGCATTTCTGTACATGCTGATCTCCTGGGATTTCCACACACAACAGTCTCTAGAGTTTACTCAGAATGGTGTGAGAAAAACAAAAAACATCCAGTAAGAAGCGTTGTGTTGTTGGGAGAGGTCAGAAAAGCATGCCCAACCTGGTATGAAGCTGACAGAAAGGCTGCGGCATCTCAGATAACCACTCTGTACAACTGTGGTGAGCAGAAAAGCATCTCAGAATGCACAACACGTTGAATTTTGAAGTTTGTGAGCTACAACGACAGAAGACCATGTCAGCTTATACTTCTGTCAGTGAAGAAAAGAAAGTTCGGGCTGTAGTGTGTGGACCCCAGGGGGTGTACAGCCACCCTACCCAACACAGGCAGGCAAAGAGACAAGTGCAGGTGTAACCCGCGTTTATTTTTCCTCGTGGGAACAGCTTTCTCCTGATTCCCACCCTTACAGCAGAGTTCAAACAGACTCTTTTCTTTTTGCCCTTTTCTCAACGCCATTTCTTCTCCAGTAAGCTTTGTCCTCTTCCACCCGACTCTGGCTCCTGGAGTAGAGGCTGCTTATTATTTTTATAAGGCGCTTGGAAGTGCTCTAGGTGCTCGTTGACCAGCTTCTGGCAGCACTTCCAAGTGTGGCGGAAGCACTGCAACCCAGGGCTCTGAAAATGTCCAGGCGCTCTCTGGCGGTCTCCATGGGCCCCAGCAGGGTGGCGCTTCTAAGCTCCAAACCTGTGGCCCTACAGCAAGTCAGGGGGTCTGCCCTCTAGTGGCTCTCTCCCCGAGTCCTTCTGTTACACGGGCATCCCACCACACTGCCCTTCCCTCAGCTGAGACATGTGGGGTGAAGTGGCCTGCCCCACGAGTGCTGTCTTTCTCAAGAATGGAGAACCGACAAACTCCGGTCCACAGCTCCGCACTACAATGACTAAAGAAGAAAGGGACAGGGAGGTGCTGCCCTGACACCATCCTCCGCTGTCTATCACGGTCCAAAATGGACAGCATCCCCATCTATGGCACAAACAATTGCATTCATTGAAGTGCTGGTCTCTTCCTGCTTACACCTTGCGGGACCAGAAACAGGATGGAAAATCCTGCCTCTTTTTCTTTCTTCCATCCAGCACGTCTCTCCGCCTCCACAGATAGGAATCCTCCATTAAAGGTCAGCGGACGGACTCACGTCCCACATTGTTTGGAGACCCAGTCTTCCTTTTCCAGTCTTCCTCTTAATCTTCCGCATAACAATGGTCCGACTCTCCCTATAGCAGAAAGAGAAACCCGCACCATCTGTGCCCTCTCAGAGTTGTGTGTTACTGCCACCGGCTTCTGGGACGGGATGCTTTTGCCGCCAGCACCTACCAGCCAACTCCTTAGGGCCCGTTTATACTTCACGCTCAGAACGTGTACGTGCCCACATCATGGCCGCCACACGTTCTGAGCGTTCATTTGATGCGTCCTCTGTGCAGGTCCTCAGAAATTAACGCAACGCATGTGCGAGTTGCAGTACCAGCAAAAAGTCAGGGGTCGCAGTGTGCTAAAAGTTGGAATGTGACGTCAGAGTCTCTGTTTACTATCTACATGTGACAGAAAGCCGCTTTGCAGATCCTACGAGATCGGTGTGTGTGCTTCGATATTTGATAAATGGTTCGATGTGGTGAAGCAAAATGCCGACATACAGATGTATTTGTGGTGCTTTTATATTCAAGCATCGCATATTCCCAATCATAATGACACGATACGTTTTAAAATTCTCACATACCGTCTTCTGTGCCATCTTTTTTGTAGGGCTTCCTCTGCTCCTGACAGCATCGAATCGCCAGCAATAGATCGCCACACTGAGCACATTAAATGTATGATATTCCAACTCTCTGCACCATTTAGAATCCTTAGATTTATACTTGATATCCCTTTCATTATGAAAAGCATTAAAGTATGTATATTAGATTTTACAGATAAATCGGTAATTTCGTTTAAATAATGAATACTGTTAATAATTACACACATGGGGTGACACAGTGGTGGACCGTTAGTGCTGCTGTCTTGCAGGGAGTCACGTCGCTGATATTCCCTGCCTGGAGTTTGCACATTTTCCTTCTGGGTTTCCTCAGTGTGTTCCAGTTTCCTTCCAAAGATATGCAGATTTTTTTTTTTTTGTTCTTTATTTCGTCTTATACGATTTCTCGTATTAGGAATTTGTTAGTTTTCGCATACCCCTTGGGGTCAGAGCGCAGGGTCAGCCATTGTACAGCGCCCCTGGAGCAATTATAGGTTAAGGGTCTTGCTCAAGGGCCCAGCAGAGTAGAATCTCTTATGGCAGTGACGAGGATTCGAACCGGCAACCTTTGGGATACCAGCGCAGATCCTTAGCCTCAGGGATTTGGTGCCACTAAAATGACGCTAGCGTATGTGTGTGCTTGTATTCACCTTGCGATGAGCCGAGGCCTCGTCCAGGGATTGTTTCTCACTCGTGCCCAATGCTTGCTGGAATGGACACATTCCTGGATTTTTTCAATAAAAATCCTTTTCAGAGATATTGCAGTATGGTGTCATCAGAATTTAATGGGTGTTCCAGGCAATTCACCACAGAGAAGCCGAACATGTTCTCACCGTGATAATATCTTGCACTACCAGCTGGCGAATTCCTCCAGATGTACGCAAAGTATGCGCGCAAGTATAAACACTTTTAACGCTTGCGCAGCAGGAGCATCCGCTGCAGCATGCGTCGCGTGAAGTATAACCCCGTCCTTATACGCTCCTCGACCATTTCGGCCTGCACGGATCTGTACATTCTTCACCTGAGATGTAGGCATATAGGACCAACAAACAACATTCGGATTGAAAACAGTCTCTGGGTCCGGCACCTACCTCTCAGATCACGTCTCCCAGATCTTCCTTCCTCCGGTGGGCTTCCTCTTTCGGCAAGCAGATCTGATTAGCCACAATGACAGCATGCGTCAAGCTGCACTCATGTGCCTGTGCTGCCTCGGGGATGAGCTTCTCGCTGCTGTGTCAGGTCACCACAAGAATAAGGTGCAAATGGCCTGGAAATCCTGCTGACTATGCCACTTGTGGACCACCAGGGGGCGCACAGCCAACCGACCCGACACAGACAGGCAAAGACACAAGTGCAGGTGCGACACATGTTTATTTTTCCTTGTGGGAAAAGACTTACCCCTGCTTCCCACCCTTACAGCACAGTTCTCCGGTCCTTCCGTTACAGGGGCATCCCAGCTGGGCACGGGTTCCGGCTGTCCATCACAAGTGGAACTGGACAGTTGAAGACTGGAAAAACATAGCCCAGTCCAGTGAATTTCAACTTCCGCTGTGACACACAAATGGTAGGGTCAGAATTTGGTGCCATGTGCCCAACCTCCTTGGTGTTGTAGCAAAAGGCACTATATGGGCGCCTGACCCGATACAGATGGACACGAAGGCATGTGTAAAATAAATAAACTTTTATTTTTCTTCGCCTGTGGGGCATGTCTTCCCCATAATCCCCACAGGCACAACACAGTCCCAAGTGCACAAACACCAAATTAAACACACCGCAAAGCACTCTTTTTCTTCCTCCACCACTCCTCTCTGGCAACCTCATCCTCCTCCTCCCGACTCTGGCTCCCAGAGTGGTGGCTGCTGGCCCCTTTTATAGTCCACCCAGACGTGCTCCAGGTGCTTGATTGCCGAGTACAGGCTGCACTTCCGGGTGTGGTGAAAACACTGCCCATAAGGGCTCAGGAGTTCCAACTGCAGCCCCCCCGAAGGTGTCTGCGGGACCCAACATGGCTGCCCCCAACTCCAGTTCCCATGGAGCCCTGCGGGGGAACCGAGGCACCGCTCCAACCCGGGGGGGGGGGGGGGGCGGCCATCTAGCGTCCAGGGAAGGGTATTGCACCGTCCTGGGCTGCTCCCCCTGAATATAGAGTGAAGGGGTGGCATGAACCCCAGCCGTCTGCCACAGTGTCAATAGACCAGGCTGGTGGTGGTGGTGGTGTAATGATGTGAAGAATATTTTCTTGGCAAACTTTGGGTCCATTAATACCAATCAATCATCGCTTCATTGTCCCAGCTTATTTGAGTATTATTGTTAACCTCTTGCATCCCTTCATGGCCACAATTCACCCATCTTCTAATGGCTAATTCTAGCATGATAATATACCATGTCACAACACAAAAAACATCTTGAAGTTTCTATACAATTGCATCTGAAAAACTTTTACTGCTTCTGCTCCAGCTCAAGATGAATATAGTCAAAAATAAATAGACAAAATTGCTGTGAGCAGGCTCAATTTGAAATATCTCTAAATTTTGTAATTTTAAAATTTCAGAATCCCCTCGACTATACACAGTAGGTAACACAGCTAGCAGTCACTAGAACAGTTTTACATGATTACTTCATTATTTTCTAACCATTTGAAATTGTCTGTAACCATGCACACACAGTAGAAAACAAAAAAAAATAAATAAATGAATGGAGAAATAAATGGATAAACTGCAATGTACAGGGGATCCTGTGTGTATTCAGCTTTCAAGCTTGGGGAAATAAGCCTGCATATATATTTTTTTAAATTAAGAGAGGTCAGTAAAAAATGAAGAAACAATAAATGAAAGCATGTAGTGGATGGCGCTTGAAAAGGATCTAATAAGAAATGAAGGAGAACTGATTACAGCATAGTTTAACTCTAAGTCAAGGTGATCAAATGGAGTGATTTAGCAAAATGAAGCAGAGTGCAAAGGAACTCTGGATGTTGGAAGTCATGTTAGATAATCAGCATGAGAAAAGCAGAGAGATTTAATAGAAAAATATTGCTCAGTCTTAATGGTGAACGATTGGCTGGTAAGGTCAAAGGTGACTTTATGGAAAGAAATATCAAGGAAAAGATTGAGCAACACATGACAAGAACAGAAGTTTTACTGAACAGTCAACATGGGCTCAGAAAAGGGTGGTTGTGCTTTACTAACATGATGGAATTTTATGAGGAAGAGAAAAAAAAGGATATGATCGAAATGGAGCATTTAATATTATTTATCTTGACTTTCAGAAAGCATTTGATAAGATGCCACATGAGAGGTTAGGCATCAAATTAAAAGAAATGGGAGTTCAGGGTGATGTTTGCAGATGGGTGCAGAGTTGGCTCAGACACATGAAGCAGAGGGTGATGGAACCTCATCAGAACTGGCTGATGTTGAGTGGTGTTCCACAGGGGTCATTTTGGGGTCACTGCTATTTTTAATATATGAGGGGGCACCCAAAAATAATCTGAATTAAAAAAAAAATTGTTTTAATAATTTTTACTTATTGCAACTTAATGCACTTATCCTAACGGTTTTCCCACTGGTGGAAATATTTTTGGAATTGCTGAGGAGGAATGTTGTCCAAGGCCTGCAGCGATTTTTCTGTGACTTCCTCCACGGCACTAAAACGTTTTCCTTGAGTTCTTCTTTCACATGCAGGAACAAGAAAATGTCACATGGAGCAAAATCAAATGACATTTCCCCTCATTTGAAACATGAAAACCACTCTTAGACCTGAGTTTTACTTACAGCCTCCTCTTTAAAAGCAGTTTCAACCATCACTACAGTTTCAGCAGCTGTTTTCCCTAAGAGAAAACAAAATTTAACGCAGACTTGCTGTTCTTTATGATCGCCTATCACAAAAATCACAGAACATGTTTAATAAGCACCAAGAAAAACCGACATGGAATGCTGTACGAACAATACAAAGCAACGCCACTTGGCCGCCTGCCACAGAATACTGTAAGTAAGATACACCTAATGGTGAAATTCGCAACTAAGTCTAGATTGCGTGCCAGGTACAGATTCTGGTTATTTTTGGGTACCCTCTCATTTAGACAGGAATATAAATATCAAGCTGGTTAGGTTTGCAGATGATACCACGCTAGGTGGATTGGCAGATAATCTTGAATCAGTAAAATCATAACAGATGGACTTGGATGGCATATGGGCTTGAGCAGATTTGTGCCAGTTGAAATTTAATGTCAGTAAATATAAAGTATTATGTGTAGGAAGTAAAAATGTTAGGACTGAATACACAATAGGATGTCTGAAAATCGAAAGTTAACCTTATGAGAAGGATTTAGGAGTCGTAGTATTTTTAATATGAGAAAGTTAAATCTGGGCTCTATTGTTTTTTTTTGTAGGGAGGGGGTCACCACCTCTTTTATTGTTGGAGCTGGAGGTGTCACAAATACCTCACGAGACTGCTTGTTTCCTAAGCCTTTACAGGGCTGAATGCAGTCCCTTGAGGAGATGGACAGGTGGCCCGACAAAATACACGGAACATAACAGGACAAGCATAGACACATAGATACTAAATAACAGACAAAACTAATAAAAAAAACACAAATTAAATTAATTAACAAAAGTAGTAATATTAGCATAAAGAAAAGTGTCAAAAATGAACAAAAAAAGGTATATAACAGGAATTTGACATCCAGCCTGGGGAGGAATCCTGGCTAAAACATAACAAAAGGCACCAATTGTTTTAGAAAAAAAAAAAACAGGAAATAAGACATAAACCGAGGGACATATAAGATTCATATCCAGGAAATAAGCAACACGATCATCAAAATAAAAAATTAAGTCAAGTCAAAATAGCAGTAGCACAAAAATTGTCAATTAGGAAAGCTCTCACAACATGCACACATGTCAAATTCTTGGTTTCGTTTTACTCTGCAAACCTGGAGAAATAGGAAGTGCTAGATGTTATGATGCAAGCTAACAAAAATATCTGAGTAGTAGTTGAGAGTCTAAAACAGTTAACAATCCTGTTATTAAGGCCAAGTTGCTATACAAAATTAAAGTAAAAAATATGAGATACCTTAGAAACCAGAGAAGTAAAAATAATAGGATTTAAAGACACAAAAGGATTGTTTTGCATTTGCAAACTCAGATAATCTGTCGCATCGTTAACTGGAGGTCGCAACCTCTAAAGACATGCACCTAATAACACAAGAGGCTTCCCTTGTGATCGTGAATAGAAGAAATGGCTGCACAGATGACACAAGTAAATAACAAAAAGAAGTGCACAGTAAGCTTTAATTAAAAAAAAAAACTAATGTCAGATTCAGACTCTAGGACAGAAGAAACACCCAAAATGAGTGGTAGATCTTACAAAATGACAGAGAATAACATGCAAAACATTCTATAATGATGGGATGGGAATCAGCACCTCCAAATCCGAGACCATGGTCCTCAGCCGAAAAAAGGGTGGAATGCCCTCTCAGGGTTGGGAGCGAGATCCTGCCCCAAGTGGTGGAGTTCAGGTATCTCGGGATCTTGTTCACGAGTGAGGGAAGAATAGAGCGGGAGATCGACAGGCGGATCGGTGCGGCATCCGCAGTAATGCAGGCTCTGCATTAAGGCCAAGTTGCTATACAAAATTAAAGTAAAAAATATGAGATACCTTAGAAACCAGAGAAGTAAAAATAATAGGATTTAAAGACACAAAAGGAAGTCTGTCGTGGTGAAAAAGGAGCTGAGCCGCAAGGCAAAGCTCTCAATTTACCAGTCGATCTACGTTCCTACCCTCACCTATGGTCATGATCTATGGGTAGTGACCGAAAGAATGAGATCGTGAATACAAGCAGCTGAAATGAGTTTCCTCCGTAGGGTGTCTGAGCTTTCATTTAAAGATAGGGTGAGAAGCTCAGTCATACGGGATGGGCTCAGAGTAGAGCCGCTGCTCCTCCGCATCGAGAGGAGTCAGATGAGGTGGCTCGGGCATCTGATCAGGATGCCTCCTGGACACCTCCCTGGTGAGGTGTTCCGGGCACATGTAACCGGGAGGAGGCCCCGGGGAAGACCCAAGACACGCTGGAGGGACTATGTCTCTCAGCTGGCCTGGGAACGCCTTGGGATTCCTCCAGAAGAGCTAGAAGAAGTGGCCGGGGAGAGGGAAGTCTGGGCATCTCTGCTCAAGCTGCTGCCCCCGCGACCCAATCTAAGCGGAAGAGGATGGATGGATGGATGGATGGACATTCTATAATGAACCTATTCATAACAGTTGGGACCTTTCTACCCATGACCTCATCATCACACAGCCACCAGCTCTGGTGTCATTTTTGTAGTAACGTGGCAACAGCTGTATCACATAATTTTGGCAGCCAAGCAATTTGCATTATAAAAAATAAAATAAAATAAAATAAATAAATAAATAAATAAGACTTTCTGAATGCAACTAAATATTTTCAAGAGACACATCAAAAAGTGCACAAAAAGTCAATGAAAAATGCACATCATAACAAAGATTTTAAAGATTCTATTTTGATTTCTGTTTGAAGCTTAATCGTAATGCAGTCTGTTTAAGACTATTGACACTAACCCTGTGTTAATTCAGCAGTTGTAATGTAACTAAGCAGCATGTCACAGGAAGGATGGAAATTAAAACAGATGTGTAACATT
Source organism: Erpetoichthys calabaricus (assembly GCF_900747795.2). Classification (NCBI taxonomy): domain Eukaryota; kingdom Metazoa; phylum Chordata; class Cladistia; order Polypteriformes; family Polypteridae; genus Erpetoichthys; species Erpetoichthys calabaricus. The sequence continues at coordinate 230,635,649 of NC_041398.2, forward strand.
CACAGGGTGCTCAAGCATTGTGCTCTTCTGCCTTTGCCACAACTTTTCAGTTTGCTATTCATTCTGCCTAGTTTAAATTGCCTTGTTCTTTCAGATATAGTGCCTGCTACTTTTGTAATGTCTAACTGTGTCTGTCTGATCCTGGGGCTTTTGTTTGTGTACTAACTGCTTAGTGTGGTTCTTAATTTCTTGCTTGTTTTTGGCCATTTTATGACATCATCATTTATCATATATTAATGTCTATTCTTATGGTGTCAACTTTAGTTTTGTCCGTCTCAATCCACTATCGATCACCTTGCCATGGCTCTTCCAGTAAACCTGTGGTGGGCAATGCTCTGTTTTGTGACCTTATGGAGGTACTTCTACATGGAGCTAAACTTTACAATGAATGCGGGCCTATCATCAAAACCTTGACGCTGCTAGTCTTCATCGTTAGCAAAACAAACTATGATAGAAATAATGTACACTTGACTTACCTGTTGTGCATTTCCACACTTTTTTCTTCTTTGTTATTTTCACTCTTTCCCTGGTTAACGCCTCACAACTTAAATTGCTCTTAGTTGTGCTTTTAGCTCTCTATCATAACTGACCCTGCCTGTCTGACTTCTTTTTTGGATCTCTTCCATACAAAGACAAGAAAACTTTTTTTTTCCATTCATTTTTCACTTAAATGCTCCTTCTCACAGCACATCAGCACCAAAACAAAACATTCCTAGAGTCATTTAGGGATAAAAATAGTTTTACTAAAATGCCGGGAAGACTTCAAAGAGAAATGAACAGGATACATCAAGGATTTGTCACAACAGAGTGGTCATTATAGAACTGATGGACAGGAGCTAAAAAAATAGACAACAAATCTGTAGATGACAAGAAAAGATAGACCTTACCAGAAGCTGAGGTGGATGAAGGATTAAAAAAATAATAATATATGTACGTTTCTGTGTGGGGGCTGATCTGATGATATGAGATGGATTTCACCCAGCTCAATAGGCTGGCTGTCACATGCGTTTGCATTTTTAACAGTGTAAGCCACTAGGCGGCGTACTGCCGCCCTAACCCCTGACACAGACAGGCAGGACATAGGTTCAACTTAACACCCGTGTTTATTTAAACTTTGTGCACCAATCACCAACACCGAAATACACAGTCCATTCCCTTCCTTGCTGCCAGTCTTTCCTCCTCCACTCTTCCTCAGGCTTTCTTCACTCCTTCCTCCTGACTCTGGAACCTGAATGGTGGGACTGGCCCCTTTTTATAGAACGCCTGGAAGGACTCCAGATGCCTAACAAGCTTCTTCCAGCCACACTTACGCCCTGAAAAGGTCCATGTGCCCCCTAGCGGAGGACACGGGTTCCAACAGGGCTAAGCTACCATGCTGGAAACCAAGGAGGCTGCCTTCTGTCTGCCCGGGGGGAGAAACTGTCCCACAAATGCTCTCTCCCCAGGTCCTTCCACACTCTGGGCGTCCTGGCTGGGTAAGGATTCTGACCACCCGCCACAACAGTTAATATAAAGTAGTAACAGTGTAGACCAGGGGTCTCCAACTTCAGTCCTGGAGAGCTGCTGTGGCTGCAAGTTCTCATTCTAACTCTTTTTTTAATTAGTGACCAGTTTTTGCTGCTAAAAAACTATTTCCCTTTATTTTAATTGACTTATCTTGAGACTCTGACCGCTGAATTGATTGTTTTTTCCTTAAATGGCACGTTAACATAAATTTGATCTGAAGTGAGCCAACACATGGCCAACTGCGTTGGGGCCTCCAACCAACTTCACTTCATTCAGTTTCTTACTATGAAGCCAATTCTCATTGCTAATTAAACCCATTATTTAATTCCATGGCGCTCATTCAGCCGTGGCAGACATTTCCAAAACTGTTGATTTTCTTTTTTAAGAGCACTGTCAAAATGTTTTTTGGACCTGAGCAGATCAACATTACTGAGGCCTTCAACATTTAATCAACATTAATAATCAACATTAGCCTTCAAATTTCTTTATTTTCAGTTATTGTGTGATGGACGCAGGTTGTTGTTTAAGTGTTGGTTCATTTTGTGACTTAATATTGTTTGGTTGCTAATTAAGGGAAAAATAAATAATTAAGGGCCCTGAGTCTTAAGTTGTGAATCAATTTAAATTTAAGGCAAATAATTAATTAGCAGCAAAATCTGGTCACTAATTAAGAAAAGGGTTAGAATAAAAACCTGCAGCCACAGTAGCTGTCTAGGACTGGAGTTGGAGACCCCTGGTGTAGACATTTACACTTTCTGAGCATGCCATTTCTATTTGCAGTCTCAATCACCTTCTGAAGCAATTTTTTTGTCATTATCATCTTCTTGAAGACAGCACAGTGGCACTGTGTCTCATGACTCCTATATCTTCGGTTCAAATTCCGCACCTTTATTTGCATGATTTTTCTTCTAGGTATGATTTATAACTATGGTTGGTCTACAAACATGATGGTGAGCCTTAAACCCTATTAGTAATATTAAATTGTATTCATTTGTACTGCAAACTGCTGATGACTACTCAAACATCGAGAGAGCAGTTTTGTTTTGGAAGAAGTTATTACATCCTCAGTGTATTAATCAATCATTTCAAAAGTACTACATTTTAAGTATCTCTTTTATGCAACATTTTTACTACCACTAGGGAAAAAGCTAAGCCTCTCTTCTGTTTTGTTTTCACTTACTCTTTTTTCCAAAGATTCATGGAACCAGCTGTTAAATTTTGCAATTTATTTCGGTCAGGCATAATATTGAATTTTTCTGTCCATATAATAACACTGAACAAAAACATTCTTTAAAATCGTTTGCCTCCTGAAAATATTTTGTGACTATGATAGACAGCTTCAAGCTGAACACACATATAATTTCAAAATGACCATATCACATAGGAATTTAGAAAAACATGAAATTAACTTTGATTGAATTTAGTGTGTGTCTATTTGCTTAATGATGCTAACACATTGCATTGTCACTGACTGCAGCACGATTAGCAAAGAAGAAGTGCGAGAATGCGGAAAATAAATCTTGAGTGACACGTCACATTTCGTGGTTCTGTACACTTGAAGCATGTTTTCAAACATCTGGATCTATTTTTTTTTTTGCTCTGCAGCTGACAAGAAAATTCCCAAATCATCCTTGAATCCCTTCCATGTGATTTCTTTCAGTCCCACTATCAGATCTTCGAAAGACTTGTTGTGGATTTATGGACCAACAAAAATGCAGTTATCGGTGGAAACATCTAGCACAAATATTGAAATCTTTCACCTTCCTTGTTCATCATTTTTCACTGAAATATTTCTCAATCCAAATTTTATTTGAAAAAGAGGCAAAAATATCATTGTTGGGTCAGCAAATGGTTTATGTGACCTACTATTCCACCTTGGAGCAACCACTTAGTTTTTAATGTAATGAGACTCCAATTGCAAATAAATCAACAGTATGTCGTAAATCTACACTGTGTTGCTAGTAGCATTGCCACTACTTTCAGATCACCACAGATATTCCAGTTGTAGCTGTTGTACTATATTTGTTATGGAAGAAGAACAAAAAGAGCCAAATGAGAGTTGGAGTTCTGAGGGATGTCCCATTTAATTGAAATTGTCTAGAGGACAAATGCACAAAGATATGGTTTCATACCAAGAGAAAAAAAAGCTTGAAGACCTCGTTGCTCCCTTCTAATGTGAAGCAGGGTTAGGAATGAATGTTGACCTTCGGTGGCCTGGTCCGCTTATATAGAAGGGGGTGAGTATGTGGTGACGAGGTGGAAGTGACCGCATTGTTCTTCTGGGTATTTCTCCTCCACTATTCTAGAGTGATGAACCAAAAATCCTTTCTCATGTCCATCATCCATAAAACACTCCCTATGCTTGTGTGTTTGACAATGCTTACTTATAATATGATGGGAAATCAGAAAAATAAGTGATTGCAGTAAAACAGTACATGATAGGAAAATCTGAACGTGGTGTTTGTGATCAGCAGGCGAAAATCCATAAGTGTTCAAGAAGCAAAATGTTTGTTGTCCAGTGCAATGGTACACTTACAGTTTCTCTGAATTAGAGGCAATGAAAGCACCTGTTGGGCGGCACGGTGGCGCAGTGGGTAGCGCTGCTGCCTCGCAGTTGGGAGACCTGGGGACCTAGGTTCGCTTCCCGGGTCCTCCCTGTGTGGAGTTTGCATGTTCTCCCCGTGTCTGCATGAGTTTCCTCCGGACGCTCCGGTTTCCTCCCACAGTCCAAAGACATGAAGGTTAGGTGGATTGGCGATTCTAAATTGGCCCGTGTGTGTGCTTTGTGTGTGGGTGTGTTTGTGTGTGTCCTGCGGTGGGTTGGCACCCCGCCCGGGATTGGTTCCTGCCTTGTGCCCTGTGTTGGCTGGGATTGGCTCCAGCAGACCCCCGTGACCCTGTGTTCGGATTCAGCGGGTTGGAAAATGGATGGATGGATGGATGGATGGAAAGCACCTGTTTATTGAAATTTGAAATGCAGACACATATCAAGAAACTTGGAAACTGGCATAATGTGTTGAGGGGGGAAAAGAATATATAAGCAAGAAAAAGAATAACTAACATTATTATGGTCACTTTTCCCATATCTGCCATGTGAGTAAGTACAAGAGTATCAGTGGCTTACTTTTAGTGTTATCTCTACAGTACCGGGGTGTTGTATCGTGTTAGCCATTATGGATGTAGTGAGAAGTCAAGCAGAATGATACCTTTTATTGGCAAACTAAAAAGATTACAATATTAAAAAAACTTGTTATCTGTATGAAAGTAATACCTCTTAGCTTGTAATGGGAAACAAAAAAATTAAATGTTCTGTCTGCAGATGTTAGATGAAAAAGTAGAAGCTTTTAGTGTATATTAATGTATGTTATTGCATTTGTTTAAAAAAATCAGGAGTGGTCTCCCCTAGACTTTCTCGTATACTCCGGTATGGGGATGAATATTTGAGGAGTAAACCACAAGGCAATGATTATATTTTTTTTATTATGTACATTAAAGAACCATCAAAAACAAATTAAATCAAATGAATAATATATTGAACAATTGTTATAAAAGAAAAGTTGAATGTATCGGACTCTGCAGCTGCTTGAATAATAATAATAATAATAATAAAAAAAAAATGAGTATGTGTTCAGGTAAAGTACCACTTTCGGTTAGTAGAAATAGCTCAAAAGTTGATAGAAATCATCGTTTTCTACCTAACACTTGTATGCAAAATTTGGGTGACCTAAGTGAAAGTGTACTCAAGTTATCATGTTTACATATTGTCACAAAACGACTCCGGACAGATAAAAAGGTTTGGGGCAACCACCCATATATGTTCTTGGCTGCAAAAGGTTGACATAATTAAGTTGTTTACAAGACTGAGTCCAAAACAGAACTGAATATGTGGAGGTAAGAAGGCGGTTTTAAAGGCTGGTGGAGGAAATGATGTAATTTATGCCAGAACTGGAAGTGACATCATCAGAGGCACCAGGAGTTCCTGGGAATGGTCTGCAAGGGACTGAGTGAGACAGTCAGCACACTCCGCCATCCCCTGGTCTGATGTAGCATTACCATTACTCAAGCCCTTTAGATGCCTCCTAATCACACGTGTATGACAATACACAAACACCGACAGACAGACACACAGACATAATTCCAAAAATGGTATTTTCGGACTCAGGGTGGTCTGAAATGTAAAGATTCATGAAAATCTCGAAACTGAATTTTTGGATGATTCCAATACTTTCCCTATACTTCGTATACGAGAAAGTCAGGGAGGTCTAAAACGTCAAAATTCATGAAAATCTCGAAATCAAATTTTTGGACAATTCCAATACTTTCCCTTTACTTCGTATACGAGAAAGTAAAAAGAGGCAGCTGTACATCTGCCGGTGTAATCATTCAGGTATTGTGACATACAGTGTGAAAACTGTTAGTAGGGTCTGATTTTGGCAGAATGGATATACAGTACTTTGTAGGGAGAGCTGTCTGCGTTGAACTGTCTGTTTGGTTAGCAGACCAGGGTTTGATACCACAGATCATGCTCTTGATTATCATTCAGGGTTTTGGATTTTCCATTGACTATGAAGATTGGGTATTTTTCTTTAAAAATAGCAGTAGCAGAAATCGCAGTTTTCTATCTTGTTACGTCATTATTTTAATTTGTGTTAACTTATTCATCTGTCACAGGAATGAGTCAAAGACATCATAAAGGTCTGGGGCAGCCACACGTATATTGTTCCAAGGCTGCAAAATTGGTTTTAAATTGAATGGAGATGTTCACAGATTCGAGTCCAAAACAGAACTGAATGACTGAGTTAAGATGGTGGCTTTATATGCCGGGCAAAGGAAGTGACGTCATCAATTGTGACCGGAACCGGAAGTGACATCATCAGTGGCACCAGAACCCTGCGGGATTTCCTGTGGATGGTCTGCAAGAGATTGAAAGAGACAGTCAGCACACCTTGCCGCCCCCTGGTCTGGCGTGGAATTACAATCATTTAGGCCCTTTAGCTGTCTTCCAGTCGTACGTGTGTGACAATCGATGTATGCACATGACATCCAAACAAACTGAACAGTTTAAAAACACCAGTAAGGACAGCTCATCTGTTCCATGAAGCTACTCCTTGAAAACTCCTTGAGCTTTCCTGGTATGGTGTGTAAAAGAGTATATCTCTCACTATGCTTGTATATCCAGTGTTTTATTTTTTCATAAGCAAGGTACATTTGTTTTTGAATCCTTTAAATGCAAGCAAGCTATTATGATCAAGTCAAAAACAAAAGATCTGTCTAATTTGTATAACATCCAAAAAATGCCTAAAAAACACTTGCAAGACAACATTAACAAGCTTGGATAATGCCAGACAAATACTGAAAATGTACTGAATTGACAGTAATTGGCAGAAAATTTAGAAGTGGAACATGCCAAATACAAGCTGTGACAACGTTAGGAAGTTTGCACTTTTGTGCTACTGTAAATGTTGCTTTGTTTAGCTACTTGATAATTAACTGATATGAGTATTTTTTTAGAATAGCAACCTTGTTCAGTTTGTGCAACGTTCAGCTAGTCCTTAATTTGCTGACTGTAGTGGATTTATTTAAGTACTAGCCAACCCGCGGTGTAGCATACTCCACCTAATTATGTATTGATGGGTGAACTCTTCCTGACAGACACAGTTGTCCAAATGGGGTGGGTTTGAGGATACGACTGTGAGTGAATGAAAAGATGGAACTCTGGAGAGAGCAACATTGTCCGTGACTGAAAACTGGTTTTGGCAGATACGGGCATATCTTTTTGAAAGTTTGTCCCTGCGCCTTATTAATTGTAATTGCAAAGGCCAATCTAACAGGAAATTGCGTGTAAAAGTAAAAGGAAAATTTGAATCTGATGGTGTCAGGGAAATCTGGGCAATAAGGACAGTTTGTGAGGTAGCAGCTGCGATTGTTTTACACTCCAGTACATTGCGGTGAATGCTGGTAACAGTCAGTCTAGTTCCTTTACAGAGACTTCTTGCTGGCATGAGATTTCTGAGAAGCATGACGACTGAACCAATTTTAAGTTTGACTTTATGCGGAGGCATGCCAGTGGGAGTAATGGGTCATGGGAATAACGCCGCCGGATCGCCAGTCGGCATCGTTTATGGTCGGAACTACGACGGTATGTGATCTTCTTCGAACCTCCGACTTTCGTTCTTGATTAATGAAAACATTCTTGGCAAATGCTTTTGCTCTCGCGCGAATTGTTGGCTCTTTAGTGCGTGTGCCATGGTCGGCTGCTTAGTGAATTGTTGGTGGCCGGGGCTCGGTCTTGCGTGCGTCTTGCTTGCCATGGACTTAGTGAATTATATATATAGATAAGTGGCCATGTTCTGCCACTTTATATAGCTAACTTTTACTGCTTATGTCCCCACACATCTTCATCCTTCCCTTGCTGCGTAATTGTCATGCCTGTCAAAGACGTTTACTGTAAAGTAAGGGGGAGCAATAAGTTAACTGAGCAGGCCCAGCCTTAACTGGAGTAAGCATGCCACACACCCTTTTCTCAAAATAACTCATTTTATACTGTATATTATTCTTACAAGCAAATAAATGGCCACTGCCTAAATAACTAGTATTCAAAATATTATTCTTAGGTAGCCTTTCATGTTTGCACTCTACTACATGCAAGCAGTCAGCTCAGTTTTCATAATTTTCATTTACAGCAACACTGCTCTTTTTAAACAAGAGTCTGTAAAGATATTCCACATAAATAATCATGAAAATAATTGAAATTATTTTTCCAGTCTTTACAATCATAGAGTGTGAAGATGACCATTTTTCCTTATTCCTTGAATTACTCTCCATTTCCACGTTTAATACTGAAACAGATGATTAGAAAACCAAAACAAAAATCACTACTCTGCCAGATAATTTCTTTCACTAAGTAACTTCAGTGATACAACATTAGTATTGTTGAGTGGCATCGCATTACTAATTCAAAGTTAATGGGATTTTATTGTGTGGCACACAAAAGAACATACTTACATTCTCACACACCAGGCCAATTTTCAACCTCCAATTAATCTCACCTGCATATGTCATGAAATTTGAGAAGAACCCATTTTACTTAAAATCACCCACATGAGAGACAATTGTGAAAGACATTGTACAGACAGTGGCCAGGCTAGAATTTGAAAGCTGCTCCCTGGAGATGTAAGGCAGCAATGCTAAAAACTTATTCACACCAGGCTGATCCATCTAATGTGTAAGTCTTTAGGAAGCGAGAGCACCCAAAGAAAATTCATGCAGATGTACAGCACACTGTGGGTACAAACTCCAAACAGATAGTGACTCTCCGAGCATTTAAAGAAGGCAGTTCAAAGCATACAAATCTAACCTGTGATCCAGAAACCAGATGTAAATGGATTGTTAAAAGAGAAGAGAAAATAATCAGGAGATGAAAATGTAAGACAAGAATTATAGTAATAAATTGACCAGATCAGAGACAAAAAATGATCAGGGAAACAAAACATGAGGGCACAACGAGAATCAGAAGTTCAGGGCAGATAGATAGATAGATAGATAGATAGATAGATAGATAGATAGATAGATAGATAGATAGATAGATAGATAGATAGATAGATAGATAGATAGATAGATAGATAGATAGATAGATAGATAGATAGATAGATAGATAGATAGATAGATCTGCTTTATCAATGCCTTGGATAATTTTGAACTAGTAGGTTCCCATGCTGTCTCCTCTAAATGAGGCTAAACAGGTTTAATTCTCTAAGTCTGTCAGAGTAAGACAAGTCCTTAAGTTAGTCCTGAACAGGGTCATGGGGGCTGCTGGAGCCTATCCCAGCTCGCATAGGACACAAAGCAGGAACAAATCCTGGACAGTGCACCAGTCCATCACATGTCAAACACACACACACGCATGAACCAATTTAGTATCACCAATCTGTAAGGTGCTATATGATAGATAGCACTTTATTTGATCACAGGGATAAATTTTGATGTTTACAGAAGCTAATGAATAAATATATAAATAAATAGTATTATTATACTATGACAACAAACCTCTCTTAAATATACACCGGAAAGACTAAAAGGAAAGAAAACTAAAAAGAAGGAAAAAGAAAACCTTATGACTTGGCAGTTACGAACACAACGGTATTGCCTTATTTATCCTGTCGTATCTTATGACATAATAAGGGCATAAGAACCTAAGAAATTTGACAAATGAGAGGATACCATTCAGTCCATCAAGCTTGCTTGTTTAACTAATAGTTTTATTATTATTGCTTTATTAATCTTCTGCCATATGCCTCAAATACATTAATTTTAAAAACACAAGAAATGTGAGAAATGACATAGATAGATAGATAGATAGATAGATAGATAGATAGATAGATAGATAGATAGATAGATAGATAGATAGATAGATAGATAGATAGATAGATAGATAGATAGATAGATAGATAGATAACACACTGTATGATAGATAGATCTGCTTTACCAATGCCTTAGATAATTTTGAACTAGTAGGTTCCCATGCTGTCTCCTCTAAATAAGGCTAAACAGGTCAATTCTCTAAGTCTGTCAGAGTAAGACAAGTCCTTAAGTTAGTCCTGAACAGGGTCATGGGGGCTGCTGGAGCAATCCTGGCTAGCATAGGACACAAAGCAGGAAGAAATCCTAGACATTGCACCAGTCCATCACATGTCAAACACACACACACACGCATGCACACGCACACACACACACACGCATACTAGAGCAAATTTAGTATCACCAATCTGTAAGGTGCTATATGATAGATAGCACTTTATTTGATCCCAGGGATATATTTTGATGTTTTCAGAAGCTAATAAATAAATATATAAATAAATAATATTATTATACTATGACAAGAAACCTCTCTTAAAAAGTTACTGACACAGTGTGACAGGAGACTTCAGTGCTTCACACTAATAATTAAGTTGTCCTTTTAAACCGTTTCAAAGGGGACTGAGTAGATTTTTATAGGCACCATAGATGGTTATAATTACTTTATGTTATATACAAACAAGTCGAAAGTCAGTTACACACAACCAAAATTGCTTTTATTCAGACAGAACCATAAAGGTTTAAATTCTCATTCAAAGGCAAGCTAGTAAATGAGGACGGCTCTGTGTTACTGCATTGAATTTTTATAATTTCTTTTAACTTTATACTATTTCAACAAAGGAGTATTATACTTAATCTCCAATTTAATCAAAGGTCTCCGCTTCTCTTTATTAAAACCGCTATTCCTGAGCCCTAATTATTATTTAATGGTTCAAAATACAAACAGTACGCTTGGCAAAAGGCAAAGTCCCAAGGAATTCTTAGCACCACCTGTTTAAACATATTCAACAGAATGCAAATATTGACTTTTCCGATATGAAGAAAGTTAATGTGTTCGAATCTGACAGGAAATTTCAGCTTTGTACTTTTTGATGATCTAATGCCCTTAGAGCCAAGGATTGCTGCCTTATTGCCCATGCCTATTTGTGAAGCTCTAACCTTTCATCTGATGCCAGGAGGTGATGAATAAAATAGACATCTGGAAAGGGCAGTTGCTGTCATTGCAAAAAGAAGTAAGACACTAAACATCTTGGCTAATGTCTCCCAGGAGATAGAATGGCAGTTAGTGCAGTAAAATTTGAGACATATTGCAAATTATTTTGCTGCTATAATATATTCCAAAATGCAGAGTTATATGCAGTTATACTAACAAACAATACAAATCTTAAATATTTAAAAATAACAAATACAAGATTTCCAAAAATTAATGTAGGTTATTTTTGTTTGGGGTTGCCCATCTATGATAAATGACGTATATGTGTAATTTGCTTCAAAGCACAGACACTAGTAGCAATAAACTGCAGTGGTTTCTATTATGTTGCAGCCTTATGTTTATTTTCTGTTCTACTGTTATTTTTGTTATTTTTTTGTTTCTGCCTTTGAGTTTAGTCTTCAGATTGCAGATTGCTCTTGTCTGCTTTGGATTGCCTTCTTGAGGTTGAGCAGATGGTGCCAAGGGGGTTGCCAATGAGGTTATTGAAGAACAGATCATAATTATGAGTATTGCTTTGGATTTTCTTTTTTTTGTGTGTTTTCTAGCTTCTCTTTGGATTTAGTTCAACAAGTAACACTTTCTCATCATTTTGATTTGTTTTTAGCTTCCATTGTATCTCATTCGTTATTTATGTGAAACAGTAAGATGTCTCATTTGACACGCTTGTCGTATCCATTATCCATTTCTATGTGTAGGCAAAAGGAATATCAATTATAAATACAAGATGGAAGACACTGTCCTAAAGGAAGTAACCTCTGAAAAGGATTTAGGGGTTTATGTTGGCACATTTTCACCAATTAAGCAACATACAGAAGTAATTAAAAAGGCAAATAAAATGTTATGTTGCATCATAAAAACTGATGAATATAAATTGAGGGATGCTATCCTCAGACTACATAATGCACTAGTAAGAACACATCTGGAGTATTCTATGCAGTTCTGGTCACCCCGCTACAAGAAAGACACAGCAGCAGAGAAGAAAAAACAAATGCAACTGAGGACTAAAGGACATGCCAGGGTTTGTGTCCCGGGTCCTCCCTGTGTGGAGTTTGCATGTTCTGCCTGTGTTTGCATGGGTTTCCTCTTGCTGTTCTGGTATCATCCCATATTCCAAAGACATGCAGGTTAGGTGGATTGGTGGTAATAAATTGGCCCTAGTGTGTGGTTCTGTGTGTGTGTGTGTGTGTTTGCCCTGTGATGGACTGGCGCGCTGTCCAGGGTTTGTTCCTATCTTGGGTCCTATGCTAGCTGGGACAGGCCCAAGTCCTCCCTCATGACCCTGTTCAGGACTAAACGGGTTAGACAATAACTGACTCACTGACTTAAGGTCTTGTCTTACTCTGACAGACTTAGACAATTAAACCTTTTTAGTCTCGTTTAGAGGAGACAGCACGGGGACCACCTACTTCAGGTCTTTGAAATTCTCTAAGGTATTGATAAAGTAGATCCAGCAGAAAAATTTCAGCTAAACAGTGAATCATGTACTTGAGGACACCTGTGGACATTAAAGGGAAGTGCATTTAGGATGGCAACCAAGACTCACTTCTTTACACAAAGAGTTGTGGGAGTCAGGAACAAATGATTGAGGCTCGTAGTTGCAGCAGAAACCTCGACAACCTTTAAGAAGAATCTGGATGAGATACTGGACAGCTTAGCTATTAGTTAAACAAGCAAGCTTTATGGACTGAATGGTCTCCTCTCATTTGTCAAATTTATTAGGTTCTTATGCCCTTATAATGTCATAGGATATGACAGGATAAATAAGGCATTACCATTGTACAATATCCCTTGGTTCAAAATGTTTAACAATAATTAGTTTGTTTAACAAGGTGGCCCTAATGTCAAGTTCTGTTTCACTTTATTGACCTTCGATTCCCTGGGGACAAACCATATCATATAGTGCCTTATCTATCTATCTATCTATCTATCTATCTATCTATCTATCTATCTATCTATCTATCTATCTATCTATCTATCTATCTATCTATCTATCTATCTATCTATCTGTCTGTCTGTCTGTCTGTCTGTCTGTCTGTCTGTCTGTCTGTCTGTCTGTCTATCTATCTATCATATAGCACCTTATCTATAGTCTCCTGTCATTTGTCAAATTTCTTAGATTCTTATGCCCTTATTATACCATAGGATATGACAGGATAAATAAGGCAATGCCATTTTACTATACCACTTGGTTGTATAAACTTAAAAATCTTTACCAATAATTAGTTTGTTTAACAAGTTCTGTTTCACTTTATTAACCTTGGATTCCCAGGGGACAAACCATATATTATAGTGCCTGCCTATCTATCTATCTATCTATCTATCTATCTATCTATCTATCTATCTATCTATCTATCTATCTATCTATCTATCTATCTATCTATCTATCTATCTATCTATCTATCTATCTATCTATCTATCTATCTATCTATCTATCTATGTCATTTCTCACATTTCTTGTGTTCTTAAAATTAATGTCTTTGAGGCATATGGCAGCAGATTAATAAAGCAATTATAAAATACTGAGCCCTCTTACTTAAGGCGCACATACAGCTTTAAAAGTGTGTTTTTGTATTTTGCTTTGCAAAAGTCTGGTTGTTTTTTTAATTAATATTGTTCATTTATTGTTCATTTATTTCACCTCCGCTCTCTGAATATAACACTAGCCAACACAGTCTTCTGCTTTATTTATTTTAAGTTTATATGCCAAACAAATTAGCTCATTAAAAGACATGATGCTTTGGCCAAACTTGAATATCTGTAAAAACTAGAGTAAAACTGGCGATAATATGGATACATATGATTAATAAACTCAAGGTTGTGGATAACTAATTACCCTTTTAAACATACTTCAGAGTAGTACAGTCATTTGTCATTTCTTCTGAAATAGCAGCATTAATCTGAATGCATCACTACATCTATAGGGCATACATTGAATATACAGTATCTTACAGAATGAGTGGTACAATGCTATGATTTAGATTTGAACCTTTGTCATGTCAGGTCCAGTATAAACACTTTATTTAGAAAGTAGAAAATGACAGGGGAAAGTATGACATACTCATAGATGTAGTAATTGCAAAGTCTGCACTGGGACTACTTTGAGCACAGAATTTCATTGTTAATCACAATTCCTTCAAATCCTTCTTGTCCTACTGCTTTGATCACTATTATTATTATTATCTTTGGACCTGAAAACTACAAAGCACCATCATGATGTCCAAGGAAACTAAAAAATGGCTTGGAGTTCCGTAAAATTGCGACATCATTCATTCTCAAATGTGAACTCCTACTCCTCTCTGGGAATGGGTGTAGGACGTTTCATAACTCCTATCCTTCTTTGAGGTAGGACACATTCTAATTCTAGTCAGTCGGTGGATGACACCATTTCCATCAGTTGTCAGTGAAGGTTGGTTGGAGTTATTGCAAGTATCACTTTTGTTCTATGTTCTCTGGTTATTGAATTTTGTTGCTCTGTTAATTGGATTGTGGTTTTGGACATTGCCTTTTAGGCAAATCCTCTTTTAGCTCTTTCAAGCATTTTCTTGTGTTTTTCTATTTTTGTTAGCAAATCTTTCTTTTTTATGAAGATTCAACATCCTTATAGGCCATTTTTGTATATTTTTAGACTTTCATAGTCTTTTTAAACTTTCAAAGCCAGCTTACCATTTTGGGGCCTGTTTAGGCCGAAGCCTGTAGGTAGCAGTTGATGGGCTGGCTAACTTGGGGGAGTCTCTTCTGTGTGGGCTGGTGAAGGTCCAGGCCTGCTTTATGACTCTTTTTGTAGGCCTCACACCAATTTCGCCAGGTCTGAGACTCCTTCTATTCACATATTCAAAAATTTTAATGCATAGACCACTCCTTTGGATAAGCCGTATTTAAGAGTTAGCCAAGACTTTCCAGCGGTTACTTATTACTCTTGTCAAATCAATAAACTCAAATATACAGACACCTTTTTAACTTATGCTGTGCCTAACTGTGCCACCTACTCCCATTCATTGTAATACAATTTTGGAACCTCAGACTCTTCACCTGTCTATACATGTTCACACTTCTAATTATGAAGTAACTGAGTTGCCTAAAATATCCCTAATAAAGCTGAATAGTATATGGCAGTTTGCCTTTTACATTTTCCCAACACTGGGTTTGAATATTGTTGATCTCTATCATTCATCATTTTGTGCAGAAAAAGCCAAAGTGGTTTGCAGTATTTCTTTGTTGTCAGATTGCGCCCTGGATTAGTCCATTAGTCTTTTAAGTAATGGAAATGCATGTTCTGAGTGAATTATTTGTAGTATTCAGTCACCTAAAAGCCAGGCAGTCATTTCACACAAACTATTGAATTTAAAACAAAGAAACAGAGATATGTCTGACATTGGAATAATGTGTAAAAGTCTCATTAGCTTCAGTTAGGGTGAAGAAGCTTTAATAAAAATTTATGGTCATGGCGTGCAGAAGAATTAAAGGACAGATTAGGTTGACACAATTTTGGCAACAGCTTAGAAAGTCTAATTGAAATTATCTGTTAAATTAGGCAATTATTTAAAGAGAAGTTAATAGGACATCAAGGAAAAATATAGCTGATTTTATTTCTAGTCATTATGTTCATACTTCAGGGAAAAAAAAGTTTATTAATGTGTACACAGCGCAATAAGATTTTTACTTGAATGTATGCCACAAAATATATTGAATCTGTGTTCTGACGTTTGGAATCTTGAATCTGTTGTTTATAGTTTTATCATTTGCTGTGGCACCATTATTGAGTGATTTTTCTGATGCCCGTGGCCATATTGTTTGTAGCACCGTCATTCAGTGTCACTCACACGTTTGGGTGCTGTCCATGCATTACATGTTTAGAATATTAAAACGTTAAAAACACTTTTGAAAAGAGCAGGCTATTCAGCACGACAGACCTCATCAATCCTGCCCACTTACCTCCTCCAAAACAACATCAAGTTAAGTTTTAAAGGTCCCAACAGTCCTACCATCCACCACACTACTTATTTCATGTGTTTGTAGTTCTCTGTGGAAGGAAAAACATCCTAATGTTTGTGTGAATTTTACCATTAACAAGTTTCCAACTGTGCCCTCTTCTTCCTTTGAAATCATTTCAATGTATCAGTCTTGAACCTACTGTACTAATTCCTTTCATAACTTTTAATTCTTAATCTCTGTTTGCTTAAACTGAAAAGGTTAATCTCCTTCAACCTTTCCTCATAACTCATCCTCTGCAGTTCTGGAATTAGTCCTAGTTGCTCTTCTCCGGACTTTTTCTAGCGTTTCTATACCCTCGAGACACACTGTGCACACTGTACTCCAGATGAGGTCTGACCAGTGTGTTATAAAGCTTCAGCATAACCTCCTTTCTTCACACTGGGAAGCATAGACACATGAAATAAGTTACCACTTTGTATAGCAGACAGTAGGATTTGGGAGGCCTTCAAAATTCGACTTGATGTTATTTTGGGGTTAGGACTGGCAAGCTTTGTTGGGCTGCATGGCCTGTTCTTGTCTACATTTTTCTAATGTTGTAATGCTGTAATGGACTCCTGATTCATGTTCAGCTCCCTTAGTATGAGTTCAGTATAAGCATACTTATGTGTTGTGGAAATGCTCGGACCCGACAAACACAGTCAGACACCGAACGTCTTAAAACACACGTGGTTAATTGAAACCACGATTTACAAACCCAGCCCCCAGTGCAGTAATTACCAAAACACAGTCCTTTAGACTTCCTTCTTCTTCTTCTCTCTATCACCTCCAACTCCTCCCAGGCAAGCTCTGTCCACTTCCACCCAAACTCTGGCTCTCTTGCTGGGTGAGGCGGACCTCTTTTATACAGTACCTCCCCCGGATGTGCTACAGGTGCTTCCTGATCTTCTCCCAGCAGCACTTCGTGGTGTGACTAAAGCGCTGCTCTTGCACCCAGAAGCACTCCGGACGTACCTGGAATCTTCTTCCGGCAGACCAGCCTTTCAGGGCGGTGACCACGGGCCCCAACCGGGATGAGCTTCCAAGCTGTACTTCCGTGGCCCTCACGCAGACCAGGGCGGCTGCCCTCTCGTGGCCCAGTGAAGGTATTGCTCCTCTCCTGGTCCCTCCAGGCGACCCGGCTGGGCAGAATCCCCAGCCATCCGCCACAGTGTGTACATATGAATAAACCCTGACATAAACTTTGTTCAAAGTGCCGTTACCCTGATGCAGCCAGGATAGCTTCCAGCCCACTGTGAACCTAATTACTAATGCATAAGAAAAGAATATTTCTAATAAATGATGAATAGATGATATTTATCATTTGAAAAAATACTGCAAAAACATTAATCTTCCTCTTGCAGATGCTAAAAAAGATCTTCTTTTTGAAAATTCTTTTACTCGTCGTGCCCGTTAGCTGCCCATGGAATGTAGTCCTGCTGCTAAACTGTAGTGCATTTTAAATTTTCAGAAAAGCTGACAAAGCTAAAAAGCCATAAATCTGTCTAGCATTTTTTTTTTTCTCTTGTGTTCCTGAGAAAATGACATATTGGATTGCACTCTCACTCTTTATGTCAGCAGCCAGAAGACTCTTGATTTCATGCAAACTGAATCTCTAGATGTGATGGAACATTACGCCTTGCTGTGCTCTAAGCCTCTGATGTTCAGCTTTAATCAATAAACACTTCAAGAAGAAAGTACATGTATATATTTAACAAGGGTGCCATGAAGAAAAAGCAAAACATTTCAGATTTTCCCAAATGTTTACAGAGTGAATCTCTTTAATATAATGCCTTCATTGAAATGACTATATCAAACGCGTAACACACAATAAATAACAAGACAACAGAACACGATGCAGCGATTATTTCTATATATAGCGGAATATGGAAATTATGTAGTGCCAATAAATTACAGCCGGCAGAAGGTCATCTTCTGTTCAAAGCAGGTGTATAGAGATGAAATAGCAGATCAAGTAAAAGTTTCTCTCCCTCCGTCTCGCTCTGTGAAAAGAGAGTACTCTCACACCTTATGTACTGAAAACATCAAAGTCATCTCACAGACAGCAGGCACCACATTGGAATACTCATTGATTGAGAAACCAGGGAGAAAAGAAACTGAAAGGAAACAAATATTGAGAATGAATGATCCATCTTTGTCAGGAGAGAGCACCTCCTTCTGTGATAAGTACTGTACATTGTCTTCCATACTCCCAGCCTTGCTGCTGGCACAGCAGGAGTTTAAGAGCTTCTGTAAAGATTATGCTTTTCTTTTATGTGATTATGCCAAATGTATATATACTTTTCATAATGGAGAGTGCTGTGTCGAACTACAGTGCTTTGAAAATACCATTTAAATAAAAAACAATTCCTCCAATGGCATTAGTTCAATTATCAAATATTCATATTTACAAAATTGTAGCAGACAAATAATGAGCCATGTACAGTCACTTATGTGAAACATTTTGTCGAAAGCTTCAGATGGCTTATATATTGATACAAACCTGCATTTTAATCATTACTGTTTAATAGTAGCCATCTAGCAAGGGGTCCAGAGTTAAGTGTCAGGATTTAAAAAATAAAGGTAGCATTATGTGCTATCATTTCTACATTATAATGGTGACATGGTGGCCGCTGCTCTTTGTCTACTGGTCATTAAATTCTGTGTGCTGCTTGGCGAATAGGCTGCAGTCAGCCTGGCATGTGACAGCGCCACAGCCGAACAGTATTATTTGAGGGTGAATCACGTGTAAGATGGCATCCAAACTGTTTATCATTTAAGTCTGAAGCCAGCAAGCACTTCTTTACATAAAGAGCTGTGGGACTCTGGAACAAACTACAGAAACACGTCCTGTAGCTGAAGCAGAAACCTTGGCCACCTTTAAGAAAATTATGGATGAGATATTGGGACAACTTAGCAATTACCTAAACAAATGAGCTTCATGGACTGAATAGTCTCCTCTGGTTTGTCAAAATTTCTTTTGTTAGATACATCAGTTTTGGGTTTGGTCCAAGCAATGTTATGTGCTAAGATCAAGTGTAATGATCTTTAAACTTTAGTGTTTTAACTGTTCCTCCTGCCTAACTATACTGTTCAGTTTGTACTTAAACCTCTGTTGCTCACATTTCACTTCTATTTCAATCCGTTATTTCATGATTGAACAAAAGCAACAGTCTGCTGAAAGAGAGAAAGAGAGAGAGAGAGAGAGAGGCCCGTACTGGCAGAAGGAGAGGAAAAATAGAATCAAAGACCACCCATGTAACCATCTCTTTCAGTTAACACCACCAAGAAAATGGTACCGGTCACTGAAAATTATTTGATTAATTAAGAAAAAGAATGAAAGGACATTTATACGGTCTCACTGATGTTGTCACTTGTCATGCACTCACGATACATAATTGGAAATGTTGCTACGGTAAGAGCCATGCAAACTATCCCAAAAAGGGCAGCGTCTATGACCAAAACAAAATGGCAGCAAAATAATAATAATTCATTACATTTATGTAGCGCTTTTCTCAGTACTCAGAACACTATCCACACAGGGAGGAACCAGGAAGCGAACCCACAATCTTCCACTGTCTCCTTACTGCAAAGCAGCAGCACTGCCACTGCGCCACCTGTATCAACCTTCATAGTTACAAACGTTTTAAAGAAGCCTCTAATTGAAAAATAAGGTGCACCATTCACTTCCTTGGGTCCAATATTCTCCAAATTCATATCAAAATAAATTATATTCCTAGTAGCAGCCGTAAAAAAAAAATAATGATGCTATTAATAACAGTGACCTTCGAGGTAGTCTATAACAACCAGTAAACAAACTACACAAAATCGCAATTCCCATGTTAAAGCAAAATGGTATCATGGGAAAATGTAAATAATTAACAAATACTTTAAAACCACTCAATCCCATAAAACCAATGACAGGAAATGCATCATTAACACCAACACTAAATACAAATAAATAATCCTGATAAAAACAAAGCTTATTGTCTTATAGTTCTCTCTAACAAACGTTTATTTTACACTCCCAGTAGATTGAAATTTTGTTGACCATTTTGAATTATTCCTCTATGTGTTCTTTGCACTTTTGTTATAAGTGTGGATTTTGCGCGTGCCGTAACAAAGAACACATGATGTGGCACCGACCAATTTCCCAGCTACATTTAGTGTGCAACACTGCCACATGACTATGTTTACACCCCCACCCCATTTGCTGACTGCACACTGAAAATCATCACATCCTCCACCCCACCCATTACTAGGACTGATTCCAAAGCTTTGCCATTCTACTTCTGAAGATGCTGTACATGGAACATTTTATGATCCCACTTTTTCTTTTCTTACTAGTTTTCAGCTCCCAACTATGGAGGAAATATTTGGTATTATTAGAAAATCCAAGTCCTCTACCTGACAGCTGGATCCAATTCCTATTTATTTGGTTAAATGCTGTTTATCTCCTCTTTCCTCTTTAATAACTAACATCATACATTCTTCCCTTATCTCTGGCCATGTTCCTTTATCTTTCAAAATGGTTGCAATAACACCAATTCTCAAGAAATCTGGTGCGGATCCCTACAACCTAAATAATTATCGTCAAATCTCAAATATACCTTTACTTTCAAAAACACTTGAAAAAATGGTTGATGTGCAGGTTCACTCTTGCCTTACTGACAATCACTTGTTTGAACAATTTCAGTCTGTCTTTCTTCCATTTCACAGTACAGAGACAGCCCTGGTCAAAATCACCAAAGACCTGCTGATGGCAGCTGACCGTGGCCTGTTAACCATACTTGTGCTCCCTGATCTGAGTTCTTCCTTTGACACAATCCCTCATGATATTTTCCTTGAGAGATTAAAATTGATTGGTATTATTGGCAGAGCACAAGTTTGCCCAGTTGTTGGTGGTATTCCCAGGGCTCTGTTTTGGGCCCCCTTCTATTTATTACTTACCTTCTGCTTCTTGGTCGTATCTTTAGGAAATGTGATATTCATTTTCATTATTATGCTGACGACATCCCAGCTCTATCAGTCTACTAAGCCTGATTCCACTCTTCCACCTTCTTCCCTCTCTGACTGTCTGCAGGAAGTAAAATCATGACTGTCTGCTAACTTTCTAAAATTAAATAGTGATTAAGCAGAGGTTCTTCTGGTAGGAACTAAATCTTTTTTGCACAAATGTGATAATATTTCATTGAATATTGATAATTCTCTAATCTCTTCTTCCTACCAGGTTAAGAGCTTAGGTGTTATTGTTGATAGTACCTGAAAATTTGAGGCACTTATTAATAATATTACTCGGTCTGCATATTTCCATCTACAATGGCAATCTACTGGTACGCCGTGGAATTTTCTAGGAGCGCCGCGAAAACTTTTGTAAAATATTTAAAATTGCTAGTGTTTTTGAACTTTTGGTTGATTAAAAAGATAATGTTTAAAAAAATATTTTATGTTGGAAAAACAGATAACGGTTAATCAGATTGTTGAATAAACGAATGTATTTATTTTGAATGCAAGTTAAAATTTTTGCTGTTCACCATTCATCATAATATCAACACCAGCGGTGTCAAAAACACATCTCGTGAGACTTAAAAAGTCTTGTTGTTAGAAGATCTCACTCTGTGTACGGATAGAAGAAGGCGGAGCAAATATAGAACGAGAAAATACGAACGCTACTGTTGTTATTGGCGATTGTCCATAGATTGTGTCGTCACAACTTTATTTATGGGCAGTCCCTCAGGTGCGCCGCGAAAGAAAATTTTTGGACTAAGTGCACCGCAACTCGAAAAAGGTTGCCTTTCACTGATCTACATAACATCAGCTATTTAGGCCCATCACTTTCAACGACCAGCACTGCTATTCTTATTCATGCTCTGGTTACATCTTGTATTGATTATTGTGATTCTGTCCTTTCTGGTCTTCCTCACAAACTCCTTTACAAACTTCAATTGGTTCAGCTGCTTGTACTATTACCAGCGCAGCTGACGTGGGGCTCAAAGTGGTTTAAGTAGTGAGAAAAACGCCATGTAGACATCACAAATTATTATTATATAACCCAAACATTTATTTTATTTCTTAAGGGAAACAAATGTTATTTCTAATACTGTGCACTTTTTTGATTTAAGCACTTTGAGATGTGCTTAGGTCAGATATGACCAACATGTTTTTTTTTTTTTTTTATTTCAAAAGTGGAAAAAATGTATTGCTACTACCTCAGATTCTGTTCAGTTATAGCATTATATTGTGTTTTATGCACTTGTTGATGTGCCTGTATCAGATGTAATAAATATAAAATGGAAACAATGACTAAACATTACTAGTTTTTTTAATAAACTGCTCAAAAAAAAAAAAAAAACAGTACCAGAGCCCTACAAAATGACCTCCAGCAGGCCACTAGTGTGAATGTCTCTGACCAAACAATCAGAAACATGAGGGTAGCCTGAGGGCCCAACACCATCGAGCTCCATTGGCATTTGCCATAGAATACCAGAATTGGCAGGCACACCACTGGTGCTCTGTGCTCTTCACAGATGAGAGCAGGTTCACCCTGAGCACATGTGACAGACATAGCCTCAGAGCCACCACTCCGCCCTATTCTTCCTGGTGCATGACAATGCCCGGCCTCATGTGGCGAGAGTATGCAGGCAGTTCCTGGAGGATGAAGGAATTGATACCATTGACTGGCCCCCCAAGCTTGCCTGACCTAAATCCAATAGAACACCTTTGGGTGGGACATTATGTTTCAGTCCATCCGACGCCGCCAGGTTGCACCTCAGACTGTTCAGGAGCTCAGCGTTGCCCTGGTCCAGATCTGGGAAGAGATCCTCCAGGACACCATCTGTCATCTCATTAGGAGCATGCCCACCCCCAACGTCAGGCACACACATAAGCAATGAATGAAGTTTCTGCAAAATGCACGAGCCTGCCTGCCGCATCATTTTTTCACTTTGATTTTCGGGGTGTCTTTGAATTCAGCCCTCTGTAGGTTGATAATCTTCATATCCATCAAACGATGTGGCATCCTTTCATTCCTAACACATTACCCAGTCCATATCAGTAGAGACAGCCAACAGCAGGGGTGTCAAACGTACGGCCCGCGGGCCAAAACCGGCCCACTAGGGGGTTCAATCCGGCCCACTGGATGAATTTTGAAAGTAAAAAAATTAATAAAAGACACAAACTCGAAATTCGTAATAAAATGCAATTCCTAAATCGTCCGCTAGGGTGTTAGTCAGATGAGAGGGGAGCACTGTTTTAATTAGAGTAAAAGAAGCAACAACTCTGCCGCTCTGTAGGCTACCTTATTTTCTACTCACCTTGACACCCTCATTAGCCAAAATGTCTTTGTCAAAAAGGAGAAAAGTGGATACCGAGTGTAGGGTTTTCCAAGAGAAATGGACCACTTCCTATTTATTCACAGAGATAAATGGGAAACTTGTGTGCTTGGTGTGTAATCAACAAGTGTCGGTGCTCAAGGAATATAATATTTGGCGCCACTATGAGACTCATCATGGTGGAAAATATGACATCTTGCAAGGACGACTGAGGAGAGAGAAGATAAATGAATTGCTGGTGGGTCTGAGAAAACAGCAGTCAATTTTCACTCGGAGCCAAGAGGTCAGTGAAGCAGCAGTAAAAGCCACCTACGTAATTGCTAACGAAATAGCATTAGCATCAAAGCCGTATTCTGACGGTGAGTTTGTTAAAAGATGCATGATGAAGGCTGCAGAACTCGTGTGTCCTGAAAAGCGACAAGCATTTGCCAACATTAGTCTGACGAGAAACACTATGGCAGAGAGGATATCGGAACTATCGGCTGATTTAGACAGGCAGTTGAAACACAAGGTCAAGTCATTTCTTGCATTTTCTGTTGCAATTGATGAGAGCACTGACATTACAGACATTGCTCAACTGGCCATATTTATTCGTGGAGTTGATGAGACATTGACCGTCACTGAGGAGTTCCTTGAGTTGGTGCCTATGAGTGACACCACAACAGCTGAGGACATTTTCGGCTCTGTGGTTGGCGCGCTGGACAGAGTCGGGGTGGACTGGTCCCGCACCATCAATGATCGGAAGAAAAGCAGGTGTTGTGACAAAATTAAGAGAGAAAGTACAAGCCGCTAATTGAGGAGATGGTTTCTGGACATTTCACTGTATTTTGCACCAGGAGGCATTGTGTTGCAAGTCGTTAAAAATGGATCACGTCATGGAGGTGGTTGTCCGAACTGTTAATTTCTTCCGAGCCAGAGGCCTGAATCATCGTCAGTTTGACTGCCTTCTCAGTGACAATCACGTTACTAATACCCTGCCATACTACACTGAAGTAAGGTGGTTAAGCAGAGGTGCTGTGCTGAGGCGTTTCTTTGATCTACGCGAGGAAATCGGACAATTCATGGAGAAAAAAGGAAATCCAGTGATGGAATTACAATGTCAGGAATGGCTGCAGGACCTTGCATTTCTGGTGGATATTACAGAGCACTTGAATATTCTGAACAAAATGTTGCAAGGCCGCAAAAAAGTTGTCACACAGTTTTATGACAGCATATGTGCATTCAAGTTGAAGCTGACTTTGTGGGAGACACAGCTGTCAAGTGGTGACCCTGCACATTTCCCTTGCCTAAGAGAGGTATGTGCAACAGGCATTAATGCCGACATGAAACAGTATAAAGACAAGGTTGCAGGTTTGCTGTGTGAGTTTGAGAAACGGTTTCAGATCTTTGGTGAACTCGAGAAAGAATTTGCAGTTTTTCGCTCACCCTTCACAGTCAAAGCTTCTGATGTCCCTGTCGACATCCAACTAGAGATAATTGATTTGCAATGTGATGCAGATTTGAAGGACAAGTTTGCCTCAGTGGGCTTGGACACATTTTATCAATATCTCTTGCCAGGGTACCCCAAATTAACAGCCCTGGCTGCAAAAATTTTGTGCATTTTTGGGACAACCTCCCTTTGTGAACAAGTTTTCTCAGTAATGAACATCAATAAAACAAAATTGCGCTCAAGGCTCACAAGCACTTAGAAGACATTCTGAGATTGGCTACTAGTCAGGACATGACACCTGATATTGATGCACTTGTGCAGACCAAAAGATGCCAAGTTTCAGGAGCAAAAACAAAGTAGTCTAGATGTGACTAACTCCTTTAAAATATTGCTTCAGACACCGATTGCACTTAAAGAATTCAGTTCTGTGAAAATGAATTCTTGCTGTAGAAATAGTTAAAAAATGTTAAATTTAATGTAAGTTAATAGCTTCACTACAAAAGAGTTTGGTTTGGTGGAATCCTATTGTTCATGTAATGCCATAAATTTTAAGGTGCAATACTATATTTTTCAGTTCCAAATACCTCTGACTTAAAGTTTTATTTGTATTTGTGCAAACACATGTTTTAAGAAATCTGAGGTTGTTTATATGTTTTGATATGTCGATATGTTTTGTAAAAGGATATTTCATTAAATATGAAGATTTTCTAATGTACTTGTACTTCTTTGCACGAAAACAAAGGGAAAAAACATGGACTTACTATTATTTATAGGTAATTATGTTATGAATGTACTGCTCCGGCCCACTTGACATCTAATTAGGCTGTATGTGGCCCCTGAACCAAAATGAGTTTGACACCCCTGGCCAACAGGATTTTTTCCCATTGAGATCTGATGTGTTATAAAAGTGTTCTTTTAATTTTTTTTGAAAAGTATACATACATTTGTGTTGGTTTAAAATTTGTCTTTACCTTCTGCTTACCAGCTGCTGAACAAGCCTGGCCCAGCTAAATTTCTTGGTTTGAATATCTGGCCCAACTCAATTTGTAATTGAATAGCCCTGTTCTAGAGACTGTTTGTGAAAATCATAGAGATCAGCAGTTTCAGAAATACTCAAGCCAGCCCATCTGACACCAGCAGTCATGCCACAGTCAGAATCACTAAGATCCCATTTTTCCCAATTTTGGTGTTTGTTGTGAACATGAACTGAAGCTAATGGCTTGTATCTGCCTGATTTTATGCATTGTGGTGCAGCCACATGCTTGACCGATTAGATAACTGCATGGTTAAGCAGGTGTACAGATATTTGTAATAATTTTCTCAGTGAGTGTACATTGTTCCTGTGTAAAATTCCCAAACTCCATTCAGGGTCATTCAGAGCTGGAGCCTACCCTAGCAGCACTGGGCATAAATGACAGACCTGGAAAGGAGACTCACACTCAGTCTTGAAAGGTTTCTATCAGCCCTCATACACACTTTTAATCACTATTTTGGAGGACTGAAGGAATTGTCAGGTAGAGGGGTCCTTTCATCGGATTGGCTGGCACAGCACTGACTCATCTGTGGAATGGTCAATAGGGGGAGGCAGCTTGATGGCTGAGGTCTCCAGGACTCTGAACAAATCCAAATCAAATTATGTAATATCATCTACTGTTGAATTCTGCTCTGTATTTGTAATATTTCAATTGCACTATTATATTGTATTGAGGATTATTTGTGTTCTGTGTATTGTATTGCATTGACCCCCTTCTGTTTGACACCCACTGCACGCCCAACCTACCTTGAAAGGGGTCTCTCTTTGAACTGCCTTTCCCAACGCTTCTTCCATTTTTTTCCCTACAAGGGTTTATTTTGGGAGTTTTTCCTTGTCTTCTTAGAGAGTCAAGGCTGGGAGGCTCTCAAAAGGCAGAGCCTGTTGAAGTCCATTGCAGCACTCCTTGTGTGATTTTGGGCTATACAAAAATAAATTGTATTTTCAAATGCACTCTTTCCACTCCATAGCAACAACTTGGCAGCAAAGAGCACAAAATAAAAATCCATTCTGACAAAAAAAAAGACATAAATTATTAATTTAAGTCAATTTTTTAGGAATCTAAAAGTTGTAAAGAGAATTTCAGGAGAAGAGAACATGTAATTAAATTTCATTTTATCTCAATGGGTTACAGGTTGATTTATTTCCGTTTAAAGGATCTTTATATAATGTTGTGGCCATATGTCCTATAAAAAATATTGTAAAAGAAATAAAAACATTACTAATAATTCACTACTTACCATTCACTGGTTTAATTCTTAAATTGACTTAAGTATCAATAAGGTAACTACAGCAGTTTAAAAGACGGAAGCCTCATTTTGGTTTGTCCCACTGCTCTATTTAGATCCAGTCGCTAACTCTGATGAATGTGCACATTTCTTTGTGTTTCAATATTTTTTGTTTCTACTCACTTTAGTTTTTTTCCATAATCCAAAGACTTAATAGAGTAGGTTGGTTGGTAATTCCAAATTGGCTCATGCTGAGTTTTTAAGCAATGGTCTGTGCACAAATACAATGTGTCCTGAAATGGACTGGAGCCCTAACCACAGTATGGATGTCTGCATGTGTGTGTATCTTATCTTGCTGTTTTGTTCATGGTTGTTTCTGATCTTGCACCTCATGCTGCTTGGCTGGGCTCGGACTTCCTACAATCTTTTAATGGAAAAAGCAGCTTCATCAAGTGGATAGATGGATGAGTGTTTTGAAGGTTTCTTATCAATTGTATTCGACAATCTGCCACTCGCCACTTAGTCTTACGACTGCCGTAAATCTTCCCAGGATTGCTTCAAGTTTCCTATTGAGTTCATCTTTTTTCATATTCTTTTTTCAGTTATAATGTACCTAATGGCTTTGCTCCTGTATTCCTCAGGGATCTTTTGAGTGATTACAGCTCTGTTCATTGTCTTTTGTCAATTTGGAAATCTAAAAGTCTCACATTTGGAGGCTGTGAATTCCATTGCTTTGCCCCAGGATATTGAATAGTCTCCCAGTGAAACTTCAGGGATTGAATTTCAGCTGCTTTTAAATCTGTTCTAAGAAAGATTTTTAATACACTTTTTTTTTGTTGCCTTGCCTGTTGTGCTATTTGTTGAAGTGCATTGTCATTCTGCCTTGTAGTGTTTTTTCTTTTCCTGCATTTATCCAAAAATCAAAAATGATAAAGAAAATATTACATTTATTTGAATGATAGGATATTACACAGTCAGCAATGAACAATTACAAATTGAAGGCAAGCAAAACAAACATTAGTACTCAGTCATTTAAAAAAGACATCTTCTGAAACCACAGCCCAGACTTATCTGTCCCCAGCAACAAATTCCAGCTCCTCCTTGGAAATTCCCAAGCATTAGTCAAGAGATATAATCCCTTCAGTGTGTCCTGCATCTGCCACACGGTCTCCACCCAATGGGATGTGCCTAGAGCAGCCAGGGGGGCATCCTTACGACATGCACAAACTACATCACTTGACTCCTCTCTATCCAGGGGAACAGCGATTCTACAATGAGGTTCTCCAGAATCTCTGAGCTCCTCATCCTAACATGGAGTGTCAGCCCAGCCACCCTGCGAACCTTATTTCTTCCTCTTGTACTCGCAATCTCATTCTTTTGGTCAAAAGGTGCCAAATGAGAGATTGGGCATCAAACTAAAAGAAGTGGGAGTTCAGGGCGATGTTTTTAGATGGGTGCAGAATTGGTTCAGTGATGGTCTGAGATTGAACAGCGATTTCCGGTGATTCTATCAATTAAAGTATGGCTGTGGCCAGAAGGAACGGGACCTGATCAGAACTGGCTGATGTTAAGAACAGTGTCCAGCAGGGGTCAGGGCTAGGGCCGCTGCTATTTTTAATATATATAAATTATTTAGATAGGAATATAAGTAACAAGCTGATTAAGTTTGCAGATGATACCAAGATAGGTGGATTAGTGCACAGTTTGCACATGCCTATGGCCACCCCTGCTGCCAGGCTGCCGCAGCCTAGCACTTCAGTTGCGACGTTGCGGCTCATTAACTTTGGACAAGGCTAGTGGCTATACAAGCAGATGATGTTTCCGGTACCGTAATGCCATGGGAAAACGCGCTTTTGTCAGAAGGCAGAAGTAAGAAAAGTCAATAAGTAATGCCTAAGATGCAGAATGATTCAATCACAAATGATAGTAATAATTTTGTACAAGTTTAGTGCTAACTAGGATTAGCCATGCGGGCCGCGCATATTTCTGTTGTGGGCCGCGTGTTTGACATGCCTGCGTTATATCAGTACAGAAGGACTTGGATAGCATACAGGCTTGAACAGATTTGTGGCAAATGAAATTTAATGTCAGTAATTGTAAAGTATTACACATAGGAAGTAAAAATGTTAGGTTTGAATACACAATGGACGGTTGGAAATCGAGAGTACACCTTATGAGAAGGATTTAGGAGTCATAGTGGACTCTAAGCTATCGATTTCCTGACAGTGTTCAGAAGCCATTAAGAAGGCTAAAAGAATGTCAGGTTATATAGCGCCTTGATGTGTGTGGTACAAGTCCAAGGAGGTTCTTTTCAAGCTTTATAACACACTGGTGAGGCCTCATCTGGAGTCCTTTATGTAGTTTGGGTCTCCAGGCTACAATAAGGACACAGCAGAGCTAGAAAAGGTCCAGAAAAGAGCGATTGAGCTGATTCCAGGGCTACAGGGGATGAGTTATGAGAAAAGATTAAAAGAGCTGAGCCTTTACAGTTTTAGAAAAAGAAGATTAAGACGTGACCTGATTGAAGTGTTTAAAATTATGAAGGGAATTAGTTCAGTTATTTTAAAATGAGTTCATCAAGATCACGGGGACACAGTTGGAAACTTGTTAAGGGTAAATTTCACACAAACATTAGGAAGTTTTTCTTTACACAAAGAACGATAGACACTTGGAATAAGCAACCAAGTAGTGTGCTAGACAGTAAGACTTTAGGGACATTCAAAACTCAACTTGATGTTTTTAGGAAGAAATAAGTGGATAGGACTGGTGAGCTTTCATCTAGATTGTTCTAAAATTACCTAATGTGAGCAACTGGTAAAAACCAAGGGTTTTGTCTTCAGACTTTGCTCCCGCTTCACCAGCACAGACCTGCACAGTGCCCACAGAACAGCTGCCAGCACTCCAGTCTACTTGTTGATTTCACGTTCCCTTCTTCCATCACTTGTGAACAAATTTGTGAGTCACTTGAACACCTTCACTGTGTGCAGTTGTTCCTTCCTAACCTAGACAGAACAATCCACTCTTTTCCCAACAAGATTCAAATCCCCACACATGGAGGTGCTGATCCTTGTCTCTTCACACTTGGAAGCAAATTTCTCATGTTCATGCTATAGGGCATAGTCAGATAAGGCAAGGAGGACAACATCACCTCCATAAAGCCACAATGTTACTCATAGCCTGCCCGAATTGGACACCCTCACATCCTTGGTTGCCCCTTGTTATCCTGTCCATGTAACCCACAAGCTTAAGTGATGATAAAACACAACCATAACAGAGTCTGACACCCACAACAAATGGATTTAGTTTAACACCAAGTATATGGGCTATAACAGACGGCCGGAAGCTCAACCCGGCCAGGACGCCCCTTAGATGGAAGGATGGGGGAAGGCAGCTGCTTGTTAGCAGTGCCTCCACCAAAACACTAGATGGCAGCTTCCCTGGAGTGTAGCGGTGCCTCGGATTCCCAAAGGGCATCCTGGGACTTGGAGTTCAATTTCTCAGCCCTGTTGAGTGCCGTGGGTGCCGCCAGGGGGTGTTGTGAAAGGACCTAAGGTGTAATTCTTCCCTTATAGCCCAGAAGTACTAAGAAGTCATGAGGACGGAAGCCCCGAAGTACTTGAGTTCTCCATCTTAGGAAGTTCTAGCAAGTCCCATGGGAGGAAGAACAGAAGCATTTCCAGGTCAAGGACTATTTAAAGGACTGTTGGGAACCCAGCAAGTGAGCCAGAGTCGGGTGGAAGTGGACAAAGCTTGCTGGAAGGTGTGGAGGAGATATAGAATTGTGTTCATTGTGGTATTTACTTGTTACTTGCCTGTGTTAGTGTGGCAGTGGTGCTTAGGGAGCACTGTTTAAAGAAGAAAATAAATTAAAGATCTTATTGGTGCTTTCAACCTGTGTCCTGAGTGTCTGTCTGTTGGGGTTAAAGGGTCAACAGCGACCCCTAGCATCCACAGGGCACATCTCTCACTGCATTCAAATGGAGAATGAGGAGCAAGCAAGAGCGACTTCAGTTACCCCATACTCCTGTAGCACCTCTAACAAAACAAGCTGAGGGACACAGAGTCATATGCTTTTTCCAAATCTACAAAACACATGCAGGATGGGTTAACATTCTCCAATACACCCTCCAGCAACTGCGCCAGGGTGCACAGCTGGTCTATTATTCCATGACCAGGCTGGAATCCACTTTGTTTCTCCCAAGAACAGAGTCTCCCCATCAACACACTGGCATTGGTCTTACCTAGGAGTCTGAAGAGCGTGACACCTGCAGAAGAATTGAGGACCCGTCCCCCTGCCTTATTCATTGGTCAGGAATTCAGCCCGATAATTGGCTAACATTGCGTTTCTCATTATATTAAGAAAAATCACACACCAAAAGACATGCAAAATTAAAAGTCTGAAAAAAAGCGTGTGAAAACATTAAAACTTTAGATAGATAGATAGATAGATAGATAGATAGATAGATAGATAGATAGATAGATAGATAGATAGATAGATAGATAGATAGATAGATAGATAGATAGATAGATAGATAGATAGATAGATAGATAGATAGATACTTTATTAATCCCCAAGGGGAAATTTAATTATGGCTTTGCAGTTTTAAGTTTCCTGCAAACTCTTAACAAATTTATATTACTGTCTTTAGTCAAGTGTACTACTTTATAATGTGATTAACCTTTTTCAAGAAATTGTAATTATAACAAGAAGCGTCCTACGCAGGGTTTAAAGAGTTTAAAATGGATAGCGTTACGATTTACAACACTGTTCTGACATATATAGTGCAGAAAAAGAGACAATTCTTATGGGTAATTTTTTTTAGTAATATTGAGAATTTATGCTTTAAATAGTAAAATATATATTAATAAAAATTCTTTTTTCACATTGGTTCTCCCTTGTGACTGTTTAGGGTTGACAGTTTGTGAACTTGTCTGCAAGCTTTGAGTTTTCAACATTTAAATAACCCCCTGGGGTTTTCTATGCGTTTTGTACAAGTCACCAAGTGTGTAATGTAAGAAGAAGTGTTAAATTATGCTTTGTGATGTCAATGGCATTAAAAAAAATTGCAAAAGATTTTTAAAAATAACGTTTTAGATAACATGTTCAAAAATATATATTCCTATAATGTATATAAAATTCACTGCTGCTAAAATGTTATGCATAGCAGGGAGCATTAGTTGCATGGATGGACCAGGATCAAAGCTGGGAATCACACTGTGGAAATGTCATTCCACTTACAGTGCTGCCTCAGAGCCGAAAAATGACAAAATAACTACAAAAGTAACACAAATCAACCGAGGCACAAATATTAGGTTTATGGTTCGCTTGTGCAGATTATACACCGCACGTGCCAGCAAATTGCCGCAAATGATTCAATACGCAGTGTCGTATCTGCTGTTCAGACACATGTAAGAGTTTTGAGATTGCTACTCTGGCTCTCTGTAGCAGCACATATTAAGATCAATTAAGTCCTTGATTCCTTCTTAGAGAGTAGTTATTGGGTCAACACCATTATAAAGGGAGGCACTCATAAGGTGCAGAGCTTGTCTTTTATTCCATGACCAGGCTGGAATCCATGTTGTTTCTCCCGAATCTTAGTCTCAAGCATTGAACAGAGTCTCCGCCATCAGCATACTGGCATAGGTCTTACCTGGGAGTCTGAGGAGTGCAATTCCTCTGAAGAAGAATTGAGGACCCGTCCCCCAGCCTTATTCATTCAGCTCAATAATTGGCTAACATTGCGTTTCACACTATATTAACAAAAGAACTCACACCAAAATTAAAGTCTGAAGAAAAGCATGTGAAAACATTATCAGAAATATGAGTGATGACGACCAGTTCTCAAACTTTGATTATGGCTTTGTAGTCTTAAGTTTCCTACAAATTCTTAACAAACATATATTACTGTCTTTAGTCATGTGAACTACTTTACAAAGTAATATTAAGATCAGTTAATAAATTCAAGGACTTAGATACCATCTCTGCAATATATAAAATTATTTTACAGTCCCTCCCTTTCAAAGATCCAAGAGGACATTGGGAAAAAGATCTCTTAATCAATATATCAGAAAGGGAGTGTAAAGTAGCAATGCTGAGAATTCTCTCGAGCTCCATATGTGCAAAGCATACAATTATTCAACTAAAAATTATATATCGAGCACATCTGTCTTGCCTAAAACTGTCCAAAATGTTTCCAGGGCAAGATCCAACCTGTGAACGCTGCAATCAAGTCCCAGCCTCACTGGGTCACATGTTTTGGGCCTGCGCCAAATTAACATCATTTTGGACCAAAATTTTGAAGTGCCTTTCAGACAGCCTTGGTGTCACAATCCCTCCTAACCCATTAACAGCTGTGTTTGGTGTTCTTCCAGATGGGTTTAAATTGGAGAAGGACAAACAAACTGTGATTGCATTCACTACATTTTTGGCACGCAGACTTATTTTGCTAAACTGGAAGAATCCTAACTCTCCTCTTTTAAGTCAGTGGGTAACCGATGTTTTATACTATTTGAAATTGGAAAAAATCAAATATTCAGTTAGAGGATCTGTACAGAATTTTTTTAAAACCTGGCAGGATATAATCAATAAAATTTTAGAATAAGCTCTTAAAGCACCGAGGATGTGATTATCTCCGCATTTCTTTTTCCTCTTCATTCTCTCTACTGGCCTATTAAACTCATCAGTTTAAGTTTTACCCCGTTGGCCATGCTCTCTCTCTCAGGGGTGGGGGTCAACTTGTTTTTCAATCCTATTTTTTGTAAAAATTGATCGATTTGTATGAATGATTACAGTAAAATTAAAAAATAAAAAGATCAATTAAGCCCTTGATTCCTCCTTAGAGAGTAGTCATTGGGTCAGCACCGGTATAAAGGGAGGCACTCATAAGTTACCAAGCTTTCCTTTTCTCTCACTCAGGTCTGTTAATGAATTTGCGTCTGGTGATACTACCGCTGCATGGCATCAAATCTCAATCCAGACTCTTGTCATGTGTACTGCTGAGCTGGTGGAACAAGCTGCCCACCTCCATTCAAACTACTGACTCCTTCAGTGTCTTTAAGAAATTAAAAAGAAGATTCTTTTGTTCTATGAATATCTTTGGAATTGATAATGGTTATAATAACTAAAGAAAGAATAACTAGTTTTGTGACTTATTTGGTTTAAAGTTTTTCAATTGTGATAAATTGATTACATCTTGCCTGAAGAAGCTTGCATATTATAATCATCTTATTTATCCAATAAAAGGTGTCATTTTGCTTGACATCTCAATTGTGATAAAAAATATTGTAACCTTGTCCTGTAATAACTGTTCCAAAACAGTCCCACAGGTTGGTGTTGACTTGATTATGTGGACCTCTTTTGTAAAGTCGCTTTGGACATAAGCATGTTTTTTAGCAAATAAATAGAAATTATAAATGTGAAAGTATTAAAGAGTCTATCGGCATGCAAATCTACCATCAGGCATTAACGTAGCAGTCAGCTGAGATGCTGTTGAGGCACAGGCTGTTGTCTTCTCCAGATGCTGTCACAGGATGCAGATGTTTGGAATACCGAAGTTAACTGAGAGCAGCAATTCAAAATGTCCAGGATTAAACAGGTGAAGCAGTGACTCTGTGGTCCAGCAGTTATTGGGTTTTCAAATGCCAGGTACCACTCTTTATCAAGTAAACTCTTTAAAACAAAGAGCTTTGTCAATGTTTCTCTTGGCAGAGCCCAAGAACTGCTTCCTCACAGATTTGCAGTATAGTATATAGGAAAAGAATAAATCCAAAGGTAAGCAACGGATCTTAAGAATGAAAAGGGAACACTCTAACATAGGAACAAGAATAATTAGCAGAAATATAAAATATATACTGTATATGGCATAGGAATGAATACTATTTCATAAGAAGACTAATAACATGAGTGCAAAGTTTATGAAATACACAGAACACAGTAATGCACTGAATGTTAATGTTCACTGCTGCCTACACACAGAAATGACCTAACTTGACTAAACTTGTTGAGTTCTGAGTAAAAAAAGTAAAAAATAAAACTTTAACTTTTTAATTAATGCCCCTTTTTAACTCCCTCTCGGTCTACATTTGTGGCCAAAAGTTTTGAGAATGACACAAGCATTGGTTTTCACAAAGAATACTGCTTCTGTTTTTTTAGATCTTTTTGTCAGATGTTTCTATGGTATACTGAAGTAGAATTACAAGCATTTCATAAGTTTCAGAGGCTTTTATTGACAGTTACATTAAGTTTATGTAAAGAGTCAATATTTGCAGTGTTGGCCCTTCTTTCCTTTTCAAGACCTTTGCAATTCGCCATGCCAGGCTGTCAGTCAACTTCTGGGCCAAATCCTGACTGATGGCAGCCCATTCTTAATAATAATAATAATAATAATAATACATTTCATTTTTATGTAGGCTTCTATTTAAACACTCAAGGATAGCGAACAATAGATAAAACACACACTATATACAAAACTAAAATACAAAAATTAAAATCAGACAGAGCAATTGTTGCCAAAGAGCAAAAAGCAGTCTTAAACAAATTAGTTTTAAGTTTAGATTTGAAAAGTGAGAATGAATCAATGTTTCTAAGCTTGGAAGGTAATGAGTTCCAGAGCTGGGGAGCAGAGCTACTGAATGTTCTTCTCCCCATGGTGGTAAGACGGAGGAAGGAGACAGTCAAGTGGAGGGAGGAAGAGGATCTAAGGGTATGGGAGGGAATAGCAACATGGAGGAGGTTGGACAGATATGGATGGGCAAGGTTGTGGATAGCCTTGAATGTTAACAGGAGAATTTTGAAGTCAATGCTTCACCATGGTGATGCAGACAGCTGAATTCTGGACCAGTTGAAGCTTATAAAGACATTTGCGAAAAGAATTCCCAAAGAAAAGGGAATTGCAATAATCCAGATGAGAAGTGACGAGGCTATGAACGAGGATAGCAGTGGTGTGGGGAGTGAGGGAGGGGCGAATACGATTAATGCTACGCAAGTGGAAATATGCAGACTGGGAGATGTTATTGATGTGGGACTGAAAGGATAAAGTACTGTCAAGGATGACACCCAGACTTTTAACCTGTGGGGAAGGGGAGACAAAGGAATTGTCAAAAACAAAGGAAAAATGATCTGTTTTGGATAATGTTGATATTGTACCAATGAGGAGAACCTCAGTTTTGTCACTATTTAATTTAAGAAAATTTGAAGAAAACCAGGATTTGATTTCTGCTATGCAATCAATAAGCGAGGAGGGTGGAAAGGAAAAAGTAGGTTTGCTAGTAGTTCTTAATGGGATTACGGTCTGAGGATTTTCCTGGCCATGGACCCAAAATTTCGATCTTTTGTTCCCTGAGCTACTTAGTTATCACTTTTGCGTTATTGTCCGGTGCTCCATCAGGCTGGAAAAGGCATTGTTGGTCACCAAACTGTTCTTGGATGGTTGGGAAAAGTTGCTCTCAGAGGATGTTTTGGCCACAACTGTACACAAGTTTGGTGTTAACACAACAGTGCTTTACAATGACTTATATAATGTGACTTCTTTTTCATTTGTACACTTACATATTTAAGCCTTTTGTAAATGGCAGTATGATGTTAAAATCCACATTGTCACTGCTTATCCATTAGTCCATTTTACTGCCCTAACACAATATTATATATCCTCTGTGGTAAGGTTCCAGGTGTGGGTGGTATTTCTCCTAAATTCTCAAAGGCTCTGGATGTTGTTGGGCTGACCAAGGATGTGCTGAAAAGATTATACCTCTCACCTGTCCCGGGAAGGCCTCAGTATCTCCCTGGATGAGTTGGAGGAATTGGCAGGGAAAAGGAAAGTCTGGGCATCTTTGCTTAGACTGCTGCCTCCATGAACCAGACCCACATAAGTGGCTAAATGGATGGATGGATAATATAATATTGGTTAGAATATTGCTATATAAATGAATTAAAAAATATAAAAATGAGAATCAGGGTCAGGAATGATGCCCTATTTATTAAATAAGGTCAAAAACAAAGTTGGGCACTTTGATGCCAAAAGAAAAGTAATCAGTGATTGCTGAATAATCTTTAGAGGCGTGGACCTCTGGTCTCCTCAGAAGATGGTCCGAGATTGAACATCGATTTCCGGTGGTTCTTCAATTAAAGTATGGCTATAGCCAGAAGGAACGTTACCTCATACTGACCAAACATGACCTTGGTGGTTATCTGGGGTTTTTCCTTCCTCTATTCTAAGGAAACAGATGGAACCAAGGATATTGGTGGTGTCAAAAATAAATACCTTCCTTCAATTTGTCCAACACAAACCCATAAAACACCCTCAATGCCTACATATCTGATATTGTGTGACAATAAAATGTGAAAACTTCTAAGGGGGTGAATAATTTTTATAAGCATTGTAAATGGACAAATAAAATGTTGTGGGAGATGAGGGAGTCTCTGACATTAGTGAAAACATATGTAAGAGTTGTTATAATAAACTGTTGCTAAATTACTAATGTTATCCTGATAAGGTACTTAGCACTCAACTTGGACACAGCCTGAATACGCATGCTATTCAGAGATAGCGTGATTGGGCTTGGAGCTGAACCAGGTCCTTACAGCTCTGTTAAATATAAATGACAATTATTCCTTTCACATACCATTCCGGCCCTTCTTCATCTGCATCACCATAACATAATATGAATAATAGTAACTGTTTTACTGTAGTAAATAGCATAATTGTTAAATGCAACTCAAAATTTACTTAAGGAAATGTTAAAGCAGATTCCTTTAAAGCATGCTATTTTAATGATATATGAAAATGATCATTCATAAGTAATAAAGTGAAGATTAAATCATGCATCATTAAAGAATGATACTATAAACTTTGAAAATGTATGTATTGGGAGTAGTTAGTAGAAGTAAACATAATGGGATAATAAAGTAACCATCAGTCGTTACTTGATAAGGCATCCGCTGTCATTCTTAACATGCACAGCACTTTATTTCGTATAAGATATTGTATGTATTCATGCAGTTTGAGCACCTGCAGCTTGAGTGACTCGTTCAGGGTCACACACTGAGGGATATTCATTTCTTGACTAATAGCTGTGCTATTGTGAAAAAAGGCTGCAGTTTGTTGCTACCTCATTGTTGAATCTCATTTACGCCGTCCTGTAATCTAGGAGATTCTCCCTGCTTTTAACTTGTGGTATTTGTTTTCTGTCAAACTTTCAAATAATTTATGGATGCATTTGCGTGAAGTATATTTCCTTATTATTGATTTATTATACTTCGGTCCTGGACAGATCTTTACCCCCGACACATGAAGGATATTTCCTGGGAGAAACAATTCTTAAATTGATAGTTAGTGTGATAAGTAATGTTTTTGACCTTTTGGGCTTCCCATTCTGGTGGAGACAGAAATCATAGCAAGTTATTGCCTACTTTGCAAAAACAAGTCAGACACTTAATGAAAAATGATTTTGCTTATAATTAAAAATCTAAAAGGCTTCTTTGATATAATAAGGATTGGTATGGATGACCCAACCGTAGACAATTTTCTAATATACATAACACTTGACAAATGCTTCCAAGATCAGTTTCCCAGATTTCGAGAAGAAAAACTAGACAGCTGAAATGTATAATTTCGGATTTTCCACAATATTCTGTAATAATGCAGTTCTTATAAAGAGAAGGCATTATACATTTTTTCACAGTCACCTCAAGTATATACATTCATACATTCTTAAAATATGCTTGAATCAGTTCAGGGTTACAAGGCTGAGTCAAGCAAATCCACACAGGGCTGATTAAGAGTCGCCAATAACCTATTCTACACGTCTTTGACAAGAGAGGAACACCATAATACCTGGAGGAAAACCCATGTGGGCACAGGGAGGATGTGCCAGTTCAAAATGGACACCAACCAGCCACAGTGTTGGATCTGTGAAGGAGCTCTACCAATCACAGTACATTTATTCTAAGTAACACAATTCATGTTAATTCATAAATACAGTAAATACCGTAATTCAATGAGACCACTTAATCAGTTTCAAGGTAATATAAAAGGTAACTATAGTACTATTGAATAAAATGGAAAAGCAGCGGTACAAGAGGAAAACATGCAGGGAGAACCTACAAAGACACAAAGCAATAGCCATCTCTGTTCCTTACAAGTGCAGAATAAAAAGCAAGCTACAATAACAAATAACAAAAGTAGATCTTATTTTATAATGCCTTATAAGATGTGAGTTACACTTTTAGTAGAGGAGGAGGAGGAGGAGAGGTTTGGGAGCAAGCAAAATTGAATAAAATTATGAAATACCAATAACGGCGCACTGCACGATAACGTGCAGTGAATACACTTTACTAACAGTATTCATCCTCTTTCTCTGTATGTTTAGCATAGAGGTTGATGTGCTTGATGTGTTCTGAGCAGCTCTTCTTCTTTTCCCCATCCTAGCAGCCCGCTTCTTCTGTTCTTTCATTGGCACCTTTTCGCATTAAAACTGATTAAGTCAGTGTTTGTGTTGCAATTACTTAGTACATTTTCCTTAATTTTTCACTGAAGCTGGCACTTAAGTCTTCAATCTGCCTCAAGAATGATTTAAGATATAAAGAGGTAGTAGAAGTGACGGTGAAGGTGGTAGTGATGAGAATGGCGCCCATACAAATGTGCCACAGGGCTGCCCTGCTGGCTGCTGCCAAGAGTTGATTCTACAATAAAATAAAAATAAAAAGAGCAACAACCTTGGAGGTCAATCATCACCCCAAAAGCGGATAGTAAACATCACGTAGTATATCTGTACCAAATTTCAGGTCAATAGTTCAAACGGTTTGTGAGCTACAGGTTATTTAAAATCCTGGACAGACAAATGGACAGCCATGGTAGTGTATTATATAAGAAGATACATGACATTTTATAAATGTTTTTCCACACCCCTTTACAGACGTGACTTAAAAATGTTTCATGTTATCACATAAAGATACAGGGAGATTAACTCAAAAGAGGTCCTGAATATTCTGTTGTAACTCCCATTTGAATGAAGCAATCTGAACCAAAAAAATACGCTACATACCTTGACGTATGTGTAATCGATTGCATTACATGTGATGCTGAAAGTGGTTTCCATTTTCTGCCAGACACATTTCGATACGGCGCTCCATGTTCCTAAACGTATTAGCAAATGTCTCGGGGGAATAGTAGCAATTTCACGTTGGATGTTTTCCTTCAAATCTTCCGCAGTGCGAGGCTTGTTTTGATAGACTTTTCCTTTCAGAAGACCCCAAAGGAAGAAGTCTGGTGGTGTCAGATCCCATGACCGTGGTGGCCAAAGGCCTCTTTGAAAATACCATGTTGCTGAAGAAGGACTCAGTTTCTGCCATGCTCCTTGTTGATGTGTGACACGTTTCTACATCTTGCTGGAAGTAACCGTCCATTAACTCACGATCATCCAGTTGATTCTGACATCGCTTAAACGAATTGGTGACCCAATAGGTTTGCACCATGAAGACACACTAGGTGCTCTATACTGTACACCACCATCCTGATGAGAAGTCGAGTGATTGAGTGAAGGGGTACGGGCGGTATGCATCCAGAAGTTGCAAACGGAGGTTAAATGTCGCAACGGCTGTCCAGTGCCTACCTCATCGCTCTGATGCAGGGGCATCCCAGCTTGTTGGAAGCTCCATAAACTGAGGAGCACATTGCACGTTGTTTCGTTCAAATTGCTTCATCCTAGTGAGAGTTATTACAGAATATTCGGGGCCTTGATCAAGTGAATCTCCCCGTAGTTTTATTAAAGCAGAAAAAGTTTTCCTGTTTATTCATAGCTAAATTGTTACATACAGATGTTGCCCCTGTATGTAAAAAAACTGCACCCTCTTCTAATCCTGTCTGCCAGCTCTCTGGCTTTCCTTTCACATGTCAAGTTTCCTGTGATTCTTTTCTTTTTAAAGTGATTTACCCATTGTCTGACACTGCCAGCATCTATACAGATAGATAGATAGAAAGATAGAAAGATAGATAGATAGATAGATAGATAGATAGATAGATAGATAGATAGATAGATAGATAGATAGATAGATAGATAGATAGATAGATAGATAGATAGATAGATAGATAGATAGATAGATAGATAGATAGATAGATAGATAGATAGATAGATAGATAGATAGATAGATAGATACTTTATTAATCCCAATGGGAAATTCACATATCACCATATTTACTTTTGTTGTGCTAAGGTGGAAAACATAGTGTGAGATGGATCATGATTGAAGGGCACGTGAAGGTCATAATCAGGAATTCGTTAGATCAGGCACCAAAACCGTAAGATGAGAATCAAAGAATCAAAGTTAAAAAGTAAGTATAGCACTGATAAGAGAACCCATAGACGTGAATGGTGGAGCCCAGCAAGGTGGTGAATAGAGGAGAAAAGTAGAGGACCCTACACCGATCCTTGGGGTACACCTGAGCATGTCTGGTGTGCCTTTAACAACTCTCCTCGCCAGGACATGCTGTGGGATCTGCCCAAGTTGTAGGACTCATTTGAGAGCATTTTCAGTGATGGAAATAATCAGAGAGGGTGGCAAGAAGGATGTTGTGGTTGACTGTGTCAAATACAGAAGAGAGATCTAGCAGAATCAGGAGTGATGACATGTTGGTAGATTTAGCAAGTTGCAGCTAGTCAACCACCAGTAGTAGAGCCGTCTTAGTCGAATGGTTCCTCTTGAAGCCAGACTCATTTGTATCAAACAATCCATTCTGTACAGGGAAAGAAGAGACCTGGTGAGAAACAGCACATTCAAGTGTTTTGGAAAGGAAGAAAATTAGAAAGACAGGCCTGTAACTGTTAACTTGGGATGGATGGAGTGTTTTGGTTTTTTTTTGAGAAGTGGGGTTATCAGAGCGTGTTTGAAGATGGTAGGAAATGTGCCTGAGCTGAGTGAGGTGTTAATGATGTGTGTAATTGCAGGAATGAGTGATGGGGAGAGGGCCTGAAGGAGATGTGATGGGACAGGTAGTGGGGGAGAATGGAGAAGAGGTTGGAAACATCAGTGGAAGAGAGTGGAGAGAATGTGGAGAATGATGGGCGGCAGCGAAGGTGAGAAGTGACTGCTGATAGCACCTACCCTATCCTGTAAAAAGGTACTAAAGTCGTCAGCAGACAAGGAGGTTGGTGGAGAAGGTGGATGGGGGTTAAGAAAGGAAGTGAATGCAGAGAATAGAGAGCATGTGTCGGTGGTGCTGTTAATTCTAGTGTGATAGAACTTTATATCCTTCCTTTGGGTCAGCTTATTCACAGACATGGCCTTAACTTCCACTGTTATGCAGATGATATACAGTTATATCTTAGTAGACACTCCCCTACAGACTCGCGTCCCAGCAAACTCACTGACTGTATCACTGATCTTAAGCTATGGATGGAAAATAACTTTCTCAAACTTAATGCCAATAAAACTGAAGTGTTACTGGTAGGCCCAAAGTCCCTACTTTCTAAGGCATCCAATAGCACTATTTCTATTGATGGAACACTTGTCAAACCTGCTCCTGTTTTCAGAAATCTTGAAGTTTTGTTTGATTCATCACTTAACTTTGAGCTACACATTAGGTCTCTTTCCAAAATTTCATTCTATCATCTCTGTAACATTGCCCGCCTCCATCCATTTCTGTCCTTTAATGATGCTCAGACTCTGGTTCATTGTTTCATAATGTCTCATATTGATTACTGTAATTCCCTCTTCATCGGCCTCCCTGCAAAATCTAGAGGCTACAGCACATTCAGAACTCCGCAGCCAGAGTCCGCCACCACACAAAGCACTTTGTTCACGTCTCCCCTGTTCTCTCCCAACTTCACTAGTTACCAGTTTCATCAAGGATAAAACTCAAGATTCTGTTTCTCACCTTCAAAGCCCTACGTAACCTTGCCCCACTCTATCTCACTCAGCTCCTATCTCCATACACTCCTTGTTACTCTCTCAGATCCTTGAACAGCAATCTCCGCACTGTCCCAAGCACCAGACTCTCCACCCTGGGAGGCAGGTCCTTTAGTGTTATGGCCCCTCAACTCTGGAACTCTCTTGCTTAGTTTAGCAGTAGAGGTTCTGATCCACCTCTTGAACCCTCAGGTACCACTCCAAACACCAGGTAAAAGTCCAAGACTCTTTTATTTTGTAATCACGTGCACAAAGCACCCTCCACTCCACACTACTCATATAAACCAATAATAAAGCACAATAATAATCACTCCTCCTTTCCCAGACACTTCACCACCCTACCTCCCAGCTCAGCTCAGTGTCTGGGCTTTCCCAGAGTCCTTTTATACTCCCTGACCCGGAGGTGTTCCTGCCCAATAGTCCACAAGTCCTTATTACTTCCGGGTCAGGGTAGAAGTCCTTTTCTTCAACCTGGAAGTACGTCATCTCTCCTGTTCACGTGACCAGGACGTACTTCCAGGTTATAGGGCACATACGAGTCGATGAGCCTCCCTACAGCAACTCCCGGTGGTTCCCAAGTGTATCCAGCAGGGTTGTACATAAAAACTACATAGTCCA
This sequence comes from Erpetoichthys calabaricus, assembly GCF_900747795.2. NCBI lineage: Eukaryota > Metazoa > Chordata > Cladistia > Polypteriformes > Polypteridae > Erpetoichthys > Erpetoichthys calabaricus. Next base: position 230,679,229 of record NC_041398.2, read on the forward strand.
TGAGGCCCTGCTGGAATTCGGGGCCCGTCCATGCTGTCGGGAGAGCTCCTCCTGGCGGCCTGGGGGTGAGGGCCGGAATATGAAGCCGGCCATCCATCATATCAGTCTCTCTGAGATTGCTCCCCTTTCTCAATCTTTAAATCTCAACTCAGAATTTCCTCTTCTACAAACTTTTGCCTTCTGTGTGATTTTTTTCTTTCTTTTTCTTCTTTTAGTAGGGAGCAGCAGTGAGACTAGTTGAGAGCCACTAAGCACAATGAGAAGCAGTAAAATCAATTTTATAACAATAATATCCAGAGAGCGAAATGTAAAGCACAAGTACAATCACTAAAAGAAACCAAAACCTGAAAACACTTACCTGTCCTGAAACAGACACCTAGGAACCCAGAAGACACCAGATTAAGTCATTATTACCAGAAGATCACTAATCTATTTTAAATCAGTCAACTGACCAAAGTTTACTGACATGTCGATTTGCACAGGACTTTAACCAAGGATTATTTTTTTACTGACTTTTTTTACAGAAGATAAATGGCTCAATCATTTTTACTGAGACGTGAACGTGCATTCCATAAACTGACAAGAATGATTTGGATGGGACTAAAATTACAGAGCTCATCTAGTATTACGTACTTTACCTCACCTCCTGGTGTAAAATTAATCTCATCCGAATACAGCTAAAGATGAATTCCTTGAACTCAAACACCCCGTAGGAGATCACAAAACCCAGGAATAAATTGGTTAAAAGGCTGAAATAATTTAAAGACAAGACACTGATATAGGCGGCACGGTAGCGCAGTGGTAGCGCTGCTGCCTCGCAGTAAGGAGGCCCGGGTTTGCTTCCCGGGTCCTCCCTGCGTGGAGTTTGCATGTTCTCCCCGTGTCTGCGTGGGTTTCCTCCGGGCGCTCCGGTTTCCTCCCACAGTCCAAAGACATGCAAGTTAGGTCGATTGGTGATTCTAAATTGGCCCTAGTGGGTGCTTGGTGTGTGGGTGTTTGTGTGTGTGTCCTGCGGTGAGTTGGCGCCCAGCCCAGGATTGGTTCCCTGGCTTGCGCCCTGTGTTGGCTGGGATTGGCTCCAGCAGACCCCCGTGACCCTGTGTTCGGATTCAGCGGGTTGGAAAATGGATGGATGGACACTGATATAACGACATTGCAGTTGTGTGTAAATATCAGCCATAGGTATTGCCTTCTTTATTAAAATACTAGCAGTCCCCTGTGGCACTGCCTGCGTAGTAGTGAAACAATACAGTGAGGAGGGCCTTGCCCAGCTCCCCACTCCTGACATCACGCTTCTCCCTTCCCACGGCACACAGCCTCTGTTTTGGAATAGCGCAAATATATCACTCCTGCAAGCGAACTATGATACTTAGCGCGATAAGAGAAGTCGCAAAATCAACCGGAATGTTCAAGCAAATTCTAGAAAAAAACCCAGTCTAAATCCATTAAGTAGTTCTCTTGTTCGCTAGCTAAACAGAGGTAAGGAACACCCCAAGGCTGGCGCGTGAGTGAGGAGGGCACCGCCTCCCTCCCCTCGGCCTGCTGCGTGTCTCTCGGATTCATGCAAATAAGTCGGTACTGCAAGCGAACTATAATACTATGATAGCGCAATGAGAGAAGTAACAAAATGAACCGGAATGTTCAAGCAATTTATAGAAAAAACCTGATCTAAATCTGTTAAGTAGTTCTCTTGTTCGCTAGATAAGCGGAGGTAAGGAACACCCCGAGGCTGGCGCATGAGTGAGGAGGGCACCGCCTCCCTCCCCTAAGCCTGCTGCATGTCTCTTGGATTCATGCAAATAAATCGGTATTGCAAGTGAGCTATGATACTATAATAGCGCAATTAGAGAAGTCACAAAATGAACCGGAATGTTCAAGCAAATTATAGAAAAAACCCGATCTAAATCTGTTAAGTAGTTCTCTTGTTCGCTAGCTAAACAGAGGTAAGGAACACCCCAAGGCTGGCGCATGAGTGAGGAGGGCACCGCCTCCCTCCCCTCGGCCTGCTGCGTGTCTCTCGGATTCATGCAAATAAATCGGTACTGCAAGCGAACTATGATACTATAATAGCGCAATGAGAGAAGTCACAAAATGAACTGGAATGTTCAAGCAAATTATAGAAAAAACCCGGTCTAAATCCGTTAAGTAGTTTTCTTGTTCGCTAGATAAGTGGAGGTAAGGAGTGCTCCGAGGCAGATGCGTGAGTGAGGAGGGCTCCATCCCCTTCCCCTCGGCCTGCTGCATGTCTCTTGGATTCATGCAAATAAATCAGTACTGCAAGCAAACTTTGATACTATGATAGCGCAATGAGAGAAGTCGCAAAATCAACCGGAATGTTCAAGCAAATGATAGAAAAAAATCCGATCTAAATCTGTTAAGTAGTTCTCTTGTGAAAAGCGGACAGACATACAGACAGCTGTTGAATTTTATTTATATATAGATATGTAAACAACCTTTGCTTTTGAGCCTTTTTATCACACTGACCTATGAACTGGTAATGTCGTTTTCATTCAAGATGACAGATAGAGCTGCTAGTTATGATATAACAACAACAACAACAACATTTATTTATATAGCACATTTTCATACAAAAAGTAGCTCAAAGTGCTTTAAATAATGAAGAGAAGAAAAATAAAAGACAAAATAAGAAATTAAAATAAGACAACATTAATTAACATAGAAAGGAGTAAGGTCCGATGGCCAGGGTGGACAGAAAAAACAAAAAAAAACTCCAGAAGGCTGGAGAAAAAAATAAAATCTGTAGGGGTTCCAGGCCACGAGACCGCCCAGTCCCCTTTGGGCATTCTATCTAACATAAATGAAATAGTCCTCTTTGTAGTTCGGGCATTTCCGTATTTTTGTCACTTCTTGGTGATTCAGTAATTACTTTTAGAATGATAAAGATATTGATCATTATCTTTTTGTATAGTGTAGTGGTCAGAAATTCTGCCTCATAGCTCCTGCGTTCAAGTCATGGCCGAGCCTCTGTTGAGTCTTCACGTTCTCCCAGTGTTCACATAGGTCTTGAGGAATTTGCACAGTCTCTCAGTGTCTGCGTTCGTTAACACTCTGGTTTATTCCCAAAAACATGAAGGTTATGTGGACTGGTCGATGGGCAGAGGTGTGAATGAGACTGTCTAGTGTCTGCCTAAATTATTGCTAGTTATTCTGGTTTATTTCCAAATAAGACATGAATGTTATGTCGATGAGTGACACTAAACTGGCTCTGGATGGATGAGTAAATTAATCTGCATAGACTGGTACTTCCATCCAATATGGTTCCTGCCTTACAGTTCTCTAGCTCGCTGTGGCCCTATGGTCTAGGAAAATTAAAGACTGATCATTTTGAAACTAAATGGTAATTTATGGATCTGTGAACAGTAAATAATTCTGTGACAATAAAACCGATGGCTTTCATTAGCAACCCAGCTTTGTTTACTTTCACCTACAGTACATATTTCTACGACATTCACCTTTTTTTTTTTGAGTTTTTGAATCAAGCTACCATGTGGCTAAAATGAAAGCTCTAAAGACTAGTTATATTTATTACTTTTGTGCACTGGGCATAGTCATTCTGCTGGCCCTTTCATCCATAACATACATCATGTTATACCGAGGACCATAGAGGCTTATCAGAATGAAATAATAGGAATAATGCCATAAAAAGTGATGTTTCCTTTCCAGGCTCATTCAAACTTTATGGGTTTAGGCTATTAGCTCTCTCTCTCTGGCATCTGAGAGCACTCTCTGAATTCTAAACACTTGTGTGTCTCTAAAACGCACTGAATAATAAATGAAAGAACAGAGCGAGAGCCTGCTTTTATTGTAGCCGTCTGCATGCGAGACTTATGTTAAACCGTGACATCCATGTGATCAGGGGGACAATTCAGGGAATTGGCTCCCACTTCCACTTTAGCAAGGACTTTCGAGAGCAGGCCTTCTGGCAATACTCCTCCGAAAAACGTTGTTTGATCCTTTATAATTGATCCCCATTTCATTATGTGTTCTCTTGTTTGCAATGGAAGGGTTTGGGAAATAATACTCATAATTATAGATTATAATAATTATAGATTTTAATATAATTATGGACATTAAATAACAGTCAAGCTGCGGAGAATGTGGGTTTTCCCTAGCTAGAGAGATGTTCTATTACATTTCCTGGAATTTCCAATTTAATGAATAACTTGTTGACACACTAATTTTAGGGTGGCACAGCGGGGCCCTGTTGATGGTGCAGCCTCAAAGATTAAAGGAGCTTAGTCAATTTCTGAGCCAGGCTACTACCATGTATGAAATGTACCCATTCCCCTTGTGCTAGCTAGTGCGGGTCTCCTCTGATAGTCTGGTTTTCCTCTTATAAATACAGACATGTTTGTTGGGAGCTCTGAATTGACCCATCATGTGGGAATGCGCAGAATTCGAATGGTGGCTTTTCCAAAGCTGATTTCTGCCTCATAGCCATTACACATTTAACTAAATCAGCAAGTGATCAAATCATAACAGTAATGAAAAAAGAGACATTTGATGGTGGATGATATTTTGGTTTTGGCCTCACATGTTTGTTCAATTTTCAATATTTTCTTTCTTAATTACTTTTATGAAAAACTAGCAAAATACCCGTGCTTCGCAGCGGAGAAGTAGTGTGTTAAAGAGGTTATGAAAAAGTAAAGGAAACATTTTAAAAATAACGTAACATGATTGTCAATGTAATTGTGTTGTCATTGTTATGAGTGTTGCTGTCATATATATATATACATATACACATATACACACACATATACACACATATACAGATATATTATATATACATATACACATATATTTTTTATATATATATATATATATATATATATATATATATATATATATATATATATATATATATATATATATATATATACATACATATACACACATAGATGCACTTACAATAACATAGAAATCAATATACACAACATTAACATCATTATCATATGAGAATATGAAGTAATATATAAGAAGCACATTTCATATAAATATAAATTATTAAACAGTAAAATCTTCTTCAATAATTTGCTACCGTGGCTTTTCGTTGGTCTGTCCAGGATTTTAAATCACATGTAGCTTGCAAACCGTTTCACGTATTGACTTGAAATGTGGTACACATATAATACGTCACGTCTGCTATCCGCTTTATGGGTGATGAATGTATTACTCTTTTTATGTTTATTTTATTTTAGAATCAACTCCTATCTGCGCACACCAGGGCGGCCGTGGGCAGATGCGTATGGTGTATTCACTCCATGTTATCGTGCATTGCGCTGTCACTGGTATTTTCATAAAAGAATTTGAACAATATATAAGAAGCGTATAAATTATTAAACAGTAAAACATTAACATTTAAGAAGTAAAGTTACATTGAGTACTACTGCAGTGCCTTCGGGTATACCTCATTTTTTCTTTGCCCATTACATGCTTAAATGTATACATTTTTTTGGTGTACCTACCCGAGAACACGCGACATATAACCGACCGTGGGAGAAGCATGGATTTTAAACACGCGTTGAGTTCATCTGCTGGTCTCCCTCGTGGAATAACTGGTAATGTTTGAGTAAAATCTACAGCGAGTAAAACGACATTACCTCCTTTTTTTTTTTTTACGATCTCTGAGATCTTGCTTTTTTTCGGTTCAAGGCTTCATAAGCTCTTTTATGTTCAATGTTGTACTTAATAAGTACTAATTATCCCAAACCATCATCTTTGAATGTTGCAAGACTTTCGCCTTGTATGTAGATCGGGGTAATTACATTAATTGCATTCCTAGTCTGAATCACAATCTGATTGTATGGGTGGTTACCTGGCACTGTAGGGTTGCCACCCGTCCTTTAAAATACGGAATCGTGCCGCGTTTGAGAATGAAATTGCGCGTCCCGTTTTGAATCAATACTGGACGGGATTTATCCCGTATTTTTTTTTATCATTTTTTTTTTAAAGCAGCGTCTCATGCAAATCATCCCACACGCATTTTATGAAGATGCCTCCTTTCCTACTTTTGATTGGGTAATACTTGATGTCATCGTTAGTTTGATTGGTGTTTTTAACTGTCCAGTGAGGAGGGCGTGTCTTTTAAGTACAGTCTGCAAAGTGTTGGCACTGAGATGTTGCATCAGCGCCATAGTTGAAGCCCCTAACGTTGCGGTCAGCAAGTCGGCTAACATCCGCCATGTGCCGCCTTTCAGTTGCGAGAAGCAGATCATAGAATGGTTGAAACTGTTGCCCCTAACGTTGCGCCACGGCGTGTGCTTCGTTTATACCTCGTGTCTTCTCATTAAACTTTTATCTCGCGAATATGTTATTGCAATCCGCAGCGGGAGCGTTTCTATTAACTTAATTTAAACTTACGTTTTACACCGTGCTTTGTTTCCCTTATGAACACGCTTGTATGCTTAACTCGCTCCGTTCTCAATTGTTTAATTAATTTTTTGCTCTTCGCTGTTTGCGGCTGTTCCTCCATTTCCCCCTACTTCGTTCTTTTATCTCGCGAATATGTTATTGCAATCCTTAACGGGAGCGTTTCAATAAACTGATTGAAAATAGTTTTGCATTTACCTTTTTAGTAAAAGGCGAGCTTTTAAGCCTGAGAAATCACCCCGTAAATGCACACGTTTAATTGGACATGTGTTAATATGTATGGTTACACAGTATTAAAAGACAGTGAACAACGTCAGTTACCTTTCTTCCCGCGTTTGATAAAAGGTGAGCTTTTAAGCCTGAGAAATCACCCCGTAAATGCACACGTTTAATTGCACATGTGTTAATATGTATGCTCACACAGTATTAAAAGACAGTCAAAAATTAACGTAACTTACCTTCGTTCCCGCGTGTGACTCGTGCTGTAAATGTCTTCCTTGTTTTTAGTTCACGTGATTACGTAGGAGGCGTGATGACGCGATACGTGACTCCGCCTCCTCCATTACAGTGTATGGACAAAAAATATGTTCCAGTTATGACCATTACGCTTTGAATTTCGAAATGAAACCTGCCTAACTTTTGTAAGTAAGCTGTAAGGAATGAGCCTGCCAAATTTCAGCCTTCCACCTACACAGGAAGTTGGAGAATTAGTGATGAGTGAGTCAGTGAGTGAGTCAGTCAGTCAGTGAGGGCTTTGCCTTTTATTATTATAGATAACATGTAGTACAGTGGTGAGAAAAAGTAGGTGAACCTTTTGGAAAGACCAGGTTTTCAGCATTAATTGGTCATAAAATGTGATCTTCATCTAAGTCACAAATATAGACAAACACAATATCCATCCATCCATCCATTGTCTCCCGCTTATCCGAGGTCGGGTCGCGGGGGCAGCAGCTTGAGCAGAGATGCCCAGACTTCCCTCTCCCCGGCCACTTCTTCTAGCTCTTCCGGGAGAATCCCAAGGCGTTCCCAGGCCAGTCGAGAGACATAGTCCCTCCAGCGTGTCCTGGGTCTTCCCCGGGGCCTCCTCCCGGTTAGAAGTGCCCGGAACACCTCACCAGGGAGGCATCCAGGAGGCATCCTGATCAGATGCCCGAGCCACCTCATCTGACTCCTCTCGATGCGGAGGAGCAGCGGTTCTACTCTGAGCCCCTCCCGGATGACTGAGCTTCTCATCCTATCTTTAAGGGAGAGCCCAGACACCCTGCGGAGGAAACTCATTTCAGCCGCTTGTATTCGCGATCTCGTTCTTTCGGTCACTACCCATAGTTCATGACCATAGGTGAGGGTAGGAACATAGATCGACTGGTAAATTGAGAGCTTCGCCTTGCGGCTCCTTTTTCACCACGACAGACCGATGCAGTGTCCGCATTACTGCGGATGCCGCACCGATCCGCCTGTCGATCTCACGCTCCATTCTTCCCTCACTCGTGAACAAGACCCCGAGATACTTGAACTCCTCCACTTGTGGCAGGATCTCGCTACCAACCCTAAGAGGGCACTCCACCCTTTTCCGGCTGAGGACCATGGTCTTGGATTTGGAGGTGCTGATTCTCATCCCAGCCGCTTCACACTCGGCTGCGAACCGATCCAGAGAGAGCTGAAGATCACGGCCTGATGAAGCAAACAGGACAACATCATCTGCAAACAGCAGTGACCCAATCCTGAGCCCACCAAACCGGACCCCCTCAACGCCCTGGCTGCGCCTAGAAATTCTGTCCATAAAAGTTATGAACAAACACAATATGCTTACTCTAATAACACACAATTATAATATTTCATGTCTTTGTTGAACATACCCATCATTGTGCTGCTGAAAAGCATGTGAATTCTTGGATTTAATAACTGGCCGAACCTCCATTGGCAGCAATAACCTCTAGCAAGTGCTTCCAGTAGCTGCCGATCAGATCTGCATGATGTTTAGTAGGAATTTTGGACCATTCTTAATTACAGAACTGTTTCAGCTCAGCTCTCTTGTGCTCAGTCCACAGCATCTCTGTGGGATTAAGGTCTGGGCTCTGACCAGGCCTCTCTGAAAGGCGGATTGTGTTTTTTGAATTCATTCTGTAATAGATTTACTTTGATAGTGATAGGCATTGTGCTGCCGCATCACCCAACTTCTACCGAGCTTCAGCTAGTGGATAGCAACCTTGACATTATCCTCCAGGCTTCCTCATTAAACTCAGAAATTCATTTTCCTCTCATTGATGGCAAGCTGTTCAGAATCTAAGTCAGCGTGATCACTGCCTATACGCAGAGTTTGCTTTATGTCAATGTTTATTTCTTTTTTACTTCTAAATCCCAGAAGTGGTAAGTTGTTAAGTTGTTTATACCAATGAGCAAAACTTTTAATTCATGTTCTGCTTGATGAAACAAGCACTAAAGTTAGTTTCACAATTACAAAGTGTGAAACTCATTGAAGAATTTCTTTAGGGGTTTCAAAGTATTGGTTTTTTTTTTTTGCATGGAAAATAAGGAATACTACTCTCTAAAGCCTTGTTTCACACTTCTGTGTTTACCTGTGTTGTTCTCTGAAGTTGAACAAAGCATGTAATTCATACCACACCAGAAAGTCAATTCTGTTTAAGCCCGTTGTTCACTTCAGTGTGAAGGAGTGCAGTATGTTTTTTTTTTCAAAAAATGTGTCATGTTGCATATTTTCCACATGAAGACATCATAGTGCACAATAATGTGTTTTCTCCGCAGGAACTGTCAGTACACAGAAAGTCACCACTGCCAAACAACCCAGTTAACCAAGCCAAGGCATAACTCTAATTGAGGTTACACACAATTCTGTGATTTATATTTTTTCACTATGGATCTTTATTTAATTGTAAAAGCTGAGCAGTTGCATGTGGAATATAAGGCCTGAAAACACTTACGGACAGAAACTAAACATCTTTCTCCGTGAGAGAACAGCACAAAGTTTGCTTAAAGTGAAATGCAATTGATTTTGAATTTTTTTTTTTGCAAAGTGAACCACTGAATTTTGCTTCAAATTTAATTATGCACAAATTGTTTCACTTATTACTAGTTGTTTGGCCTGGCATGAGCAAGTGATTGTGCCATGAGGTAGACTGGCTCCCCATTCAAGGGTTGTGTCTGTTCTGCAAAGCAGATAGAAGGGGGAAGGAAGAATGAAGGTGTTATGTTTTAGCCAGGGTTTTTCCCACCAGCATAGGTTTACATTCTTTTTCTTTCGTTCTTTTTTAATTATTTTAAAGTACTGTATATACTCTCCAGCAGACCCCTGTGACCCTGTAGTTAGGATATAGCGGGTTGGATAATGGATGGATGGATGTACAGTACAGTAATCCCTCCTCCATCGCGGGGGTTGCGTTCCAGACCCCCCCGTGAAAGGTGAAAATCCGCGAAGTAGAAACCATATGTTTATATGGTTATTTTTATATTGTCATGCTTGGGTCACAGATTTGCGCAGAAACACAGGAGGTTGTAGAGAGACAGGAACGTTATTCAAACACTGCAAACAAACATTTGTCTCTTTTTCAAAAGTTTAAACTGTGCTCCATGACAAGACAGAGATGACAGTTCTGTCTCACAATTAAAAGAATGCAAACATATCTTCCTCTTCAAAGGAGTGTGCGTCAGACAGAGAGAGAGAAAAAAGCAAACAGTCAAAAATCAATAGGGCTGTTTGGCTTTTAAGTATGCGAAGCACCACGGCACAAAGTAGCTGCGAGGAAGGGAGCAAGCATTTTTCAGCATTTTTTAGAGGAGCGTCCGTATCCTCTAGGCCAGTATGTGAACAGCCCCTCTGCTCACACCCCCTCCGTCAGAGAGAGAGAGGGGGGGGGGGGCAAACAATCAAAAATCAATACGTGCTGTTTGATCTTTTAAGTATGCGAAGCACAGTGCGGGAAGCATATCGCTTGCAAAGCAGCCACATGTAAGCCCAGCAAAGAAGGGAGCACTGTGAAGGTAATCTTTCAGCGTTTTTTGAGGAGCGGCTGTGTCCTCTAGGGCAGTGGTCCCCAACCTTTTTGACAGCAAGGACCACTTTATTAGATGGAAATTTTTCCACGAACCGGGCGGGGGGGGGGGGGTATTGGTTGGGGGGGGGGGCAGTTTTATACACAATTTACATAACATTTCTATTATTATTAAAGTTATTAAGCAGTTCGCATACGTTTGCAATCTGAGATTTTTCTTCTTTTTTTGCATATAACAAAGACATATGCTTTACATTTGCCAATCCAACAGATTGCACATCACAAACATTAACACTGCAATCTTTTTTTCGTGTCTGCCGTTTCTATAGGAGGGTGACAATGAGTTAAATTCCAATGGATGTTTTTCAAATGTTGACAAGCAATAAGCAAAAGGAATCACTGAAACCCACAGAAAACAAAAACAGCAAAAAAAAAAAAAAAAAAAAAACAGTACGAGGAAAGTTCGAAGAAAGAGATTTTTTTACAATGTTTCTGTTTGGGGATCGTTGTGCAAACGTGCAAAACTGAGCTGCGACCACAGATCTAACTGCTCTGTGGATGATTCGTTCAAGCATTTCAAGGTCACTTCGTTGTAATGAAAGCATCTGTTGAATGTACTTCGTGAGTAACGTGATTTCTATAGACTCGTGTCATATGGGGAAACTGTTGGGACCATAAAAATACTTTGTTGTAATACTCTCTCACCTCGGTCTCTCTCCTCTCTCTGCACCGCTGCAAAGTCCCGCCCGCCAAGCGTTCTGAAAAGTCTGAGTGAGTTGCCGTTGCCGGCAGTTCTCTCGCGGCCCGGCTGTCAGATGGCTGCGGACCGGTAGTGGGCCGCGGACCGGGGGTTGGGGACCCCTGCTCTAGGGGTGCGAACAGCCCCCGTGCTCACAATATATTTGAGGAGTTTTATTTAATACATAATACGCGCTGTGGTTGGGTAGCTTCTCAGCCATCTGCCAATAGCATCCCTTGTATGAAATCAACTGGACAAACCAACTGAGGAAGCGTGTACCAGAAATTAAAAGACCCATTGTCCACAGAAATCCGTGAACCAGCAAAAAATCTGTGATATATATTTAAATATGCTTACATATAAAATCCGCAATAGAGTGAAGCCACGAAAGTCGAAGCGCGATATAGCGAGGGATTACTGTATATACACGTGTTTAACTTCTCCCGTGGATAAGTCTGGGCTTGATTTTACCATATAATTTCCGGTATTTTATAATGTCGGTTGTATAAGTCGAATGCGGAAAACTGACGCTACTGGTCCAAGACTTTAGGAACTTTCAAAACTCAACTTGATGTTTTTTTTGGAAGAAATAAATGGATAGGACTGGCGAACTTTGTTGGGCTGAATGGCCTGTTCTCGTCTAGAGTGTTCTAATATTCTAAAGAGATTATGATATGCTAACACCCACCTGAGAGAGTAACCACAGAGCACACTGTCTTGTTTTTCTATGTATTGTGCCTACGTGACCATACGTTAATACCCGAACTATTCCGAAGAAACTTTTGCATTTGTGTTTTTTGTATCTCACACCCTCATACACCTTTATCATAAGAGCATCCCTTATCTACGATGGAGTGTTCGATCAGAAGAAAATATGAAGCTGGTTTTAAATTAAAAGTCATTGAAGTGGCCTAAGAAATTGGTAACTGCGCTGCTGCAACAAAAGTCATGGTGTTTGAGAAACTGATGCGAGATTGGAGGGAGCAAAAAGATGTAAAAAAAAAAAAAAATGAAGTGTCGTATTTTTGAACGGGCATATAAGTCGGGTTCTGATTTTATGATCGATTTTTCGGGTTTCAAGACCCAACTTATATTTGAGTATATACAGTATTTGTGCTATGTGTATATAATTTTGGTTAATATTGTTATGTTTCTTTAGTCTCTATACATAAAGTCTTGTTCTGTTATGCCACTTGTGCTCTGTGGGTGGTACACCAAGGGGCGGGGCCACCACCTCGAGACCTCCCTCTTGAGACAAAGAGAAGAGGATCCCAGGTAGTGATGCTCTGAGTGTGTTAGAAGACCCTTGTGTGTGTATTTATGAGGCGGCAGCACTAACACTGCACTGTCTTGTTGTCTTGACAGTGAACTGACAGGTAGCACCAGGAGATGTGCGTAAGGCATGAAATCACAATTACAACATGAAGCCAAGATGTCAGACAAAAATGGAAGTCAAAAAAACAGGCAAGAAGTCAAAACCGAATGATACACACAAAATTATTTAGAACATGTCTTTTTGAGAGAGTTTTGGTATCTGCACATTGAACAAGGAAATGAACCCCTAGCCATCCTTTGATCCCATCATGTCAATTACGAATTGTCCACGATCTGTGATTCCACCCCCTCTACAAATATTGGGAAGCAGACCTATAGATGACAACTCAATATGGTGATGACAAGGACATAAAATGACATTCAAGATTTTCCAAAAGCAAAAGGACACATAAACCATAAAGAATTCGGAGTACAAAAGGACAGAAACAGAATTCTTGAACTCGAAAACCCCCAACTCAAGAGCTAGATAATACTTTGTAACACGATATCGTGACCCCTGTATAGAAATGACTGGTGAGAGAAAAAGCAGCAGAGACTTAGTTAAGGTCACTTTGAGTGGATGGGAAACACACTCTATTAAGCCTCTTCATGACGGTTTAAATTCATGTGAGCCCTCGTCCACTTCAGCAGTATAAACAGCCTCTTGACAACATTACGGATTACCCTTTGACCGAGACACAGCTTTTCCCTACACATATATTTACGTTTAGCTGACATTTTCATCTATAGGTTTGTTCAAATTGTTGAATTATTGTAGGTTTTGCCTTCAGTGTGATTGAGTTGTCTGTGTCCTGTTGAAGATATCAGGGAAGCACTGCCTAATGGGGCACATACTCTGGCTGGGATGTCTGGTATTTATATTTGAGATTTAAACTTGTATTTCATCTTGGATATACAGTATAATAATATATAAAGAGAGCAGTATATGCAGTGCAAGTTAAACAGTAAGAGAACATATAGATAAGAATGGCAGAGAGTCATTTTATCTAATATATAAGCTTAACCATTATACATTTTCAAGATATTTTGCAAAAATGACAAAATTAAGAAATTTGACATTATGGAATTACTATAGAGGTTCTCCTCAGTGTAGCAGTGTTGCTTGTATCCTATTCAAAATACAGTGGATTCAGCACAACTTATTATGTTGTAGGCTTAATTTAACATGGATACATTTGCCATTTTTAGCTTTAGATATGCTTTGGGTCATTGTTGTGCTGAAAGGTGAACTGTCACGTCAGTCTTAGGTCACGTTCACTCTGTAGCAGGTTTTTTTCAAAGACCAGTTTGTATTTGGCTGCATTCATTCTTCCCTCAATCCTGACCAACCACCCTGTCTCTGTCACTAATAAGTACCCCCATAGCGAGATGCTGCCACCACCATGATTCACCATAGGGATGGTATATGGCAGGTGATAAGCAGTGCATGGTCTTCACCAGACATAATGTTTGGAGTTCTGCCAAAACAATTCAACTTTTGTGTCATCAGACCAGAGCATCTTTTCTTCACGCTCTTAGAGTTCTTTAAATGCTGTTTGGCAAGTGTGGCTTCCGTCTAGCCTCTGTCGAGATGATCGTCCTCCTGACAGGTTCTCTTGTCTCAGAAGAGAACTTCTAAAGCTTACTAAGAGTGACCATTGGGTTCGTTGTCACCTCTCTGACCAAAGCCTTTCTTGATTGGTTACTCAGTTTGGCTGGACGACCAACTCTAAGAAGGCTTCTTATGGTTTAAAACTTCTTCCATTTTCATAATTATTGAGGCCATTGCTGCTGAAATACTCAAAGCTTTAGAAATGGTTTTATATCCTTGTCCTGATCTGTGTCTCACCACAATTTGATTGTGGGGGCCTGTAGAGAGTTACTTAGATATTATGGCTTAGTTTATGTCCTGACATGATGTGTCAATTGTGGGACTTTAAATACACAGGTGTGCGCCTTTCTAAATGATGGCAATTTGACACAGTAGGAGTCCAATCAAGTTCTAGACACATCTCCAAGAGAATGAAAGCAAACAGGATACACCTGACCACAATTTGCAGTGCCAAAGGTTGTGAATAATAATATGAATGAGATATTTCAGTTTTTGATTTTTAATAAATTTTCTGAACCCTTCTGAAATCGTGTTTTTACTCTGTCATTATAGGTTACTGAGTGTAGATTGATGGGAAAAAAACTGCAAATTTCTCTATTAAAAATTAAATATACTTTCTGATACTTTTTGAATCAAGTGGAAAAAGAGAGCAGCTGCTAACCTGGGAAACACTGGAACATACCCTGGGAGGAATGCTAAGTGATTGTGTGAAAGGAACACTGTAATATTTTGATGAATGGCAAATAATAAATATGAGCAATGCAATTTAACCAATCAGACAATACATTTAGGCAAGGTTAGCATGCTTGGTTAATGTGTAAAATTGCCAATTTTTGAAAACATTTTTCCATTTATTTACAAAAATCACGACCTGAGAATATTAGAAACAATCATAGCAGCGTCTGCCCACAGCAATCATATCCTTGCATACTAAATTATTGCAGCTCATTATTTTGAGACTGCTGTGTGCAATTTCAGCTAATTTGCTTCAGTGCTATCAGAAAACGTATCTGAAAATCAATGCTTAATCAATGCCCAATGGAAGGAAATTGTAATGTGTGGTATATTTTGGATGTTGGATCTGCAGTATCATTGATTTGTTTTAAAGTGCATTTCAATTGCAGTTTTGCTAGTATTTATATAATGAGACTACAATGGGTACAAGTTGCACTAAGTAGTTACATCTTGCAGTTAGTGAATTTAAATCTAAGAATGCATTTTAATTATGAGTCTGAAAAGCTACAGTAACAGCACTATTTTGGTTACTGGAACTGAATTTAAAATTTTTGTGTTATATAATTTAAGTATCTTACCTCCCTAAATTCAATATGAATAAGTTTAATCAAAGAGGTGTCAGATGTGTTTTTCTCATCCCCCAGGATGCCGTTTGTGACTTTTGTTCGAAACAAGTGAACAGATAAGAAAGGGCAAAAAAGACAGAATTTAGCAAGTAATTCATCTACATTCTCTAAAATCCATATGTTGTCTTCATCAACAGAAGAATATGACACTTGAGTCAGTACAATCCAAGTCGGAAATCTACATTTTCTGCATTTATGTTCCCCTGCTGGGTCGTGAGCACTTTTTAAAAGGATGATGAATTCACATGCAGTGCTTGTGTTTGTCAAATCAGTTTGTTTGAGCTAATTTAACAAATGTAATCTTGTTAAAAAAATATGTCATGTTTAGAAATACATACAATTACTTTATCAACATACTATGTGTACCTGTTAGGCAGGAGGAAGCTGCTGGGGATGGCCTGGTCAGTCCAGCTTGGCTTGTTACCACTGCACCTTTACTAGAACAAGAGAATGATACAGATGAGGAGGACAATATTTGTCTTATTAGATAGATAGATAGATAGATAGATAGATAGATAGATAGATAGATAGATAGATAGATAGATAGATAGATAGATAGATAGATAGATAGATAGATAGATAGATAGATAGATAGATAGATAGATAGATACTTTTTTAATCCCAAGGGGAAATTCACATACTCCAGCAGCAGCATATTGATACAAAAAACAATATTAAATTAAAGAGTAATAAAAATGCAGGTAAAAACAGACAATAACTTTGAATAATGTTAACGTTTACCCCCCCGGGTGGAATTGAAGAGTCGCATAGTTTGGGGGAGGAATGATCTCCTCAGTCTGTCAGTGGAGCAGGACAGTGACAGCAGTCTTTCGCTGAAGCTGCTCCTCTGTCTGGAAATGATACTGTTTAGTGGATGCAGTGGATTCTCCATAATTGATAGGAGCCTGCTGAGTGCCCGTCGCTTTGCCACAGATGTCAAGCTGTCCAGCTCCATGCCTACAATAGAGCCTGCCTTCCTCACCAGTTTGTCCAGGCGTGAGACGTCCTTTTTCTTAATGCTGCCTCCCCAGCACACTACCGTGTAGAAGAGGGCGCTCGCCACAACCGTCTGATAGAATATCTGCAGCATCTTATTGCAGATGTTGAAGGACGCCAGCCTTCTAAGGAAGTAAATACTTTATTATGTTGGCAATGTTAGTGAAATAGTGCTTTGTGCTGCTGCTTTACATTGACATCTTTAAAGCGCTGATCTCAGATCACAGTCAATTTACTGCTTATGTAGATTTCACACATTCTACCTATGCCGCATGGCTATTTTGGTATCCTCTGACATTCCAGAGACTTGCACATTAGATTAATTATCATGTATAGATTAGCTCCGTATGGGTCAACTAGCTATAACAGCATGTCCTGCCATCCATGGAAGGAAGGTTATAATAGTGGGCAGGTGCGCAGTCCTTATGACTGTAAGCGGTAACAGATGGATAAGAAAATAGATTAAAAAAACTTGTATGCTTACATGCCTCTATTTATACATGCAACATGTGTGCTTAAATGCTTGTTGTATATATAAACGTATGCTTGCATATCTCATTATTGAATTAAATATCCATACTTAAGTAGAAAATATATTTTAAATAAACACTCTGCATTTCTATATTAAAAACTCTCACTTTAACTTTTGCTCTCGAGGTTCCTCTAATCCAAGTATAATATGCTTGGCCATATGTAAAAACTGATGATAATGAATAAATACCAGAAATACGAAAAGTTTGGGGCGGCATGGTGATGCAGTGGTAGCGCTGCTGCCTCGCAGTAAGGAGACCTGGGTTCGCTTCCCAGGTCCTTCCGGCGTGGAGTTTGCATGTTCTCCCCGTGTTTGGGTGGGTTTCCTCCGGGTACTCTGGTTTCCTCCAACAGTCCAAAGACATGCAGGTTAGGTGCATTGGCGATCCTAAATTGTCCCTAGTGTGTGCTTGGTGTGTGGGAATGTGTGTGTGGTGGGCTGGCGCCCTGCTCGGGATTTGTTCCTGACTTGCGCCCTGTGTTGGCTGGGATTGGCTGCAGCAGATCCCCGTGACCCTGTGTTAGGATATAGTGGGTTGGATGGATGGATGGATGGATGGACGAAAAGTTTGTCAAGCCATTGAAAACGATTGCAGAATTATGGTAGCCATAACAGCATGTTCTATAAAGAAGGCTGTAATATTGGGTGGATGCAGAGAACTTACAAGGATAAATACCTTGTACACTTATATAATTTTATATATACGTGTAACTTGTAAGTTTAAATTCTTGCTGTATGTTGTGGCCGGATGCAGGAATGACAGGTCCCCTTAAAGAAAACTCCAACCAGGTTGTTCCATTTAATTTAACAGAAAGTCTTAACAACAAAACAATGCCTCTGGCATTTGGGCTTTTCGCCCTCAGGCTTTTAACTAAGCAAAAAGGTTTGGCATTAGCCACAGGTTCAGTTTTGTCCGGCAGGTTGTAGCAACCGCAAAATACGGGATGCGATTTCTACACTTCACAACCCGACAGGGGGGGTGGACAATGTTTGAAGGCACAATAGCATAACCACATTCGGTCCTCGTCCCCTCTTGCCACTATGCCCTTGTAAATAATTTGCAGAAAATAAAGCGCAACAGGAAGTGGGACAGAAAAAATATATTAACAGATGCTGTTTACATTAACTTGCCCGGTGCCTGAGTGCTCATTAGTGAACCCCTTCCCCAGACGCCCTCCCTAGTGCCCAAATCCTAACCCCCGGTTTGACACAGACAATAAAAAGAAAAAAGTAAATAATAAGAAAAACTGTTCTTTGAGAACGCAAAAGAAAGATTTAGCGGAAACTATCACGAAGAATGAAACTCAGGTATCCGACTCATCAGACGGGAGCACCCGGAGAACACCAGACCCTGGCCTCTTCTCGGGGATTCGTCACTTGAATATTTCTTCGGGGTGGCCACTCGTGAATAGCAGATGTCCCTGGGTGAAGTATGATCCTGAAAACTTCTTTGAGTGTGGATAGTCACTACGTTCCTTTCAGCCTTATTCTTCCTTTTTTTTTCTCCCCTGCTTGTTCCGCCATTCCCCTTAAAAAGAAAAAGTTTCCCGCTGAAAATCCTTACCCCTCTCGGTTGTTATGGCAACCTCACGCCGGCAACAGGCAACTGGAAAGTTTACTCGGGCGGGATCCTCCCAGACTGGGACGTCACCAAAGGTGCCTGAAGGGCTATTTAAAACACCCTCCCAGTCAACATTATAAAGTGACGGACAATTCAGAAGGCTAACCCGACTGTCCGTTATGTAGCCTTGCTACAAGGTCACTCTGGTCCTAAAAGACACCTTTTTCTTGGCAGTCGGGTCCTTATAGCTGAGGAACTGAAAGGGGCGGGGCTAAGTGCCTCACTGGGTGGTTTCTCAGTGCTGCATGGAGAGAAGGAGAAGAGAATGTGAGTGACAGCACCCCCTCTCGTCCCGGCAGGTTATTACATACCTCAGATCCACCAATGAGCATGCATGACAATATATACTTATACACTTGGGTAACTCCTTAATGGAATTAGACAACATTTTAAGCAAAAAATATTTCCTTGTACACAACATTTTAAGTAAAAACTCTTTCTTCATGCAGAAGTGGTTTTTCTTGCTTTTCTGTATCAAAATCTTTTTCTTTAATGTTTATTTCAAGGTTGCTCAAGATCAAACAACATGTACCTGACCATGTGTAAAAAGTGGTGACGATAAATAAATACCAAAAATATCTGAAATTTGCTGAGTGATGGAGACGGAGGAAATGGCACATGTGCTTGTACACCGAAATGTAGTATGAAAATGAAAGCAGTAATACAGTTATAAACAAGCACACACAGACATCTACATCAACCTTGCAATTCTTTACACAGGTTGTCTAAATTGGGGTTTACTATTGTTGTTGCTCACACGCACTCACATCAGTCGCCTCCTCATGAAGCTATTAATTTAAGTGCAATGACACAAGTGACGGTGCAAGAGCAGTCACTAACAGACTCTCTTCTCTCACACGCAGACCAGAGGATGAGTCCCTCGACGACTGCTGATGTCACTTCTGCCTTTGCCCTGGAGGTCCCGTCTCCTCCACTTCATGAGCTATTTAAATAACAACATCACCAGAAGTATTTGTTCATTTCTGGAAAAAAGATGGAATGAAACAGAGCTCCATAGCAGATAGCAATTAAAATCACTAGCCTGAGAGTGAGAGGCACTCAAGTTCTTCTTTTTACTTTTGTGTGCATTGAACGGGGTCCCAACTGATCCAGAATTTTTGTATTGCTTCTTGTTGTTGTTTCCTTTTACATTGTCTACGTATTTCCAGCATTCATTTCTAGATGTTGTGTAGTTCTGGGGAATTTACGTGTGAGATTCAAATTTGTAAAATCTAAACTGTCATCTGCTTACTGAAGATATACAGTAAAGATGTGCTCTTAGATGGATGGCTGATCCATTCAGGTTCAGCTTCTCTTCTGTACTCCATTGCTGGGATAGGCTTTACTTTACTTTGTCTTAAACTGGAATAAGGAGTTTCAGATGACGGAAGCAATGATTAATGTTGTTTTTCATGTTAGCTTGTCCTTTTTAAATGTGTGTACATTCAGATGAAAGTATGTAACAAATGTAATGTTTATGAGTCTAACAATTTTTTAATATTTAATAATAAAAAAGTTATTTCCCAAGATAAAATATGGGACATGAAATTTATATCTTGATTTATTCTTGCAGTTTCATTTTCCACCAAACTGCAAAGTATAATAAAATGAAAAATGCTAGAGTTAATGTAATTATAAATTAAAAGCTGTTAGTGATTGCATTTCCCCAGAGGCTAGTGTCGATTTGATTATCTCAGCAGCATTGCATAGATGCTCCCTATGCTCGCATATACATATGACAATATATATTATAATGAAAATACACGTGTTGGGGTCCACTGCGGATACCCTATATGACAGCCATGTGCCTAAAGAAAAAATAAGAATAGTAAAAGGACAATATGGTCCAAAGGAATGTTCTTCTTCAAAGTGAATAAGTTGCTCTTGATGAGGTAGCTCTGTCTTCATCAGAAGGTGCTTCTAAATTGAACAGGTTACTTCCCGTTTGAAAGTTGCTGATATTGTTGATTTGGGACTTCCTTGGATGAACAAGAAATGACATTAGAGGTCCTCTAAGGTGTTCTCCTCAATTCCAGGTTTAAGGAGAGAAAGACAGTCATCCCAATCTGTCCCTGTACTACGTAACTTTGTAAAGCCAATGAAACACTTCTTTGTTGCGTGAGAATGGCAAAATACATATATCATTTATATACAGTATATATACAGTATATAGTGGAACACTGGGCCGCGTACAGCCACCCAAACCTGACACAGACAGGCAGACACAAGTTCCACGTTTTATTTACAGCTGGGGAGCGTTTTCCTCTGCTCCCCACTGCACAGTAAATAAAGCACAGCACGTTCCTCTTTGCCTTCTCTCTTCTCTCTTCTCTCCATCTCCACTCCTCACCCAGCAAGCTTCGCCCACTTCCTCCCGGCTCCCCGAATGGAGTGAGGCGGATCCTTTTATGATGGACCTGGAATGTTCCGGATGGCTCAGCAATCGGACCTGGAATCACTCCCAGGTATGGTGAGAGCCCAGTGAAGGGCTCTGCAGCTCCTCCTGGCGGAACCCAACATTGCTGTGCCAAACTCCAACTCCCAGCATTCTTTGCAGGAACCTATGCTGCCACAGCCGCCCAGGAGAGATGCACCTCCCTCAGTCCTTCCATACAGTTGGCGTCCAGGTAATGGCCATGGCCACCCGTCACTATATATATATATATATATATATATATATATATATATATATATATATATATATATATATATATATATATATATATATCCATCCATCCATCCATCCATTTTCCAACCCGCTGAATCCAAACACAGGGTCATGGGGGTCTGCTCACATGTGAACTAATAAAGAACGATTTCAGGATAGATACAGGTTGTGATTGTTCTTATTTCAAGACATAGGTTCAATTTACACAATACAGAAGGTGTCAACTAAAGATTAAAAGTAAATCAAAAGGTATATGATGCTCCCAGACAATAAAATTATTTACTGCAGGTAGAAGAAAAGACTGAACTGTATTAATATCTTTTTTTTTAGATGTACTATATTTTTTGTATGATATGAGAAGATTTCAGAGTAATAAACACATTTTGATATTCCACAATAAGAGAGTTTACAGGGGAACTCTAACCATTATGTAGCCTGACATGCTACCATCTGTGCTATGCTATAATATGCTCTCAGCTTCATTAATTTACATTTAAAATCTGATGATTTAAATTAGAAATGAGGGTGAAACTTTGTTGCTCTATACTAACTATAAGTCTCATTTGCATACAGAGGTTTCTATTATTTATATCTTTGCATCTCTGCACTGATATAACAATATATAAAGCATTTTGGTTTCATATCAGGCATGGTGCCTTGTTTTCTGGGTAATACTGTGATAGGCTATTTTTAGACTCATGGCTATTAATTCCACATTGTTATTCCTGTAATTACAGCCAAATCCAAAATTCACACACTCAGTATGGAGCAAACAAACGGTAGAATCCCGTTAATTGTAAAGAAAAAAAAACAACAAAAACTCCCACACCCATACACAGGGCCAATATTGAGATGCAAACTAACCGTCTATGAATAATTTTGGTATGTCAGATAAAACTGTGAAACCTACAAAAAATGTATAAGGACATTAGAATTTGTATAGTCACACTGATATGGACTCATGTCTTTGAGTCTTTGAAGGCCAGTGCATCACTACATCACCGATTATATACTAATAATAATTACTAATGTAGTGCATAATAATGCTCAATATTTCATAATAATAGCACTGTTTTTGCTTTAAACAATGCTACATGTTTTTAAATCTAATGAAAACAAAACTTTTGTTGGTACATAATATAGTACAAAAAACCTAAAACAATTCTGTTATTAAAAGTATATTTTAGCTCTGACTTTGTGCTGCTCATGCTATATAGCTTGAGAGGTAGCTGCACAGCTCTAACGTTTCTGGTAGCTTTCAGGGATTTTTGTATTACTTATAATTGTTTTTATACATTTTAACAAGTAGAGAAATGACAGGTTGAGTGATGTGCTCATATTCACACAAGCTGGGATTGAACAAGCAGCTTTCTGTTTTAATATTGAATGTCTTAGCCAGTAGGCCATGTCTCCTGCCCCATAGAACAGTAGGCTTTATGAAGTGTAATCATAAAAACATACAAATCAAATCAAATTTTATTTGTCACATACAATTATAGTATACACACAGTACAATATGTAGTAAAATGCTAAGTTACACAAATCTCAGTAGAATATAAAAGGACAATAATCATTACACAATAATACAAAGCTTTGTTAATATCAATAAAAATAATTATGTTAAATTGTAGCAATAGTATCAAGTGAAGTTGGGGAACATGCACTGGTACCCAGGCATCCCCCCAGGCAGACACGTGGTCCAGTCCCACACTCCGGAAATGACCTCTATCTGTCACAGCCAGGTGTTACGTGGTTGACCCCTTGGTCTGGTCCAGCTACTCAGGTCCCTAACAATGAGGATCTTACGAGCTGGATCACCCTCGGGGAAACACGCCACATGGCCGTAGTGCCGTAACTGACGCTCCCTCACAGTGCAGATAATGTGCCTCATTCGGGACTCCATGAGCAACTGCTCATTCGACACAAAGTCAAACCAATGGTACCCAAGGATTTTCCAGAGAGACACAGTACCAAAGTAGTCCAGTTTTCGTCTCGGGTCACTGGATAGCATCCATGTCTCACAACCATATAGCAAGACAGGAAGCATCAGGACTCTAAAGACTTGGACCTTCGTCCTATTGCATAGATATCGGGAGCGCCACACACCCCTTTCCAGTGACCTCAAACCCCCCCCATGTTCTCACAAACCTTCTACTGACTTCATAGGAAGAGTCACCAGAGACATGATTGTCACTGCCAAGGTAAGTAAACCTCTCAACAGGTTTTAGCAATAGTATGCATTATATTAAAATTGTAAATATATGTAATAAACATAAATATAATATATTGTGGCGTACCCAGCCGGGACGTCTCCATGCTAGAAGAACCAGGGGAAAGAATGTATCCAGAGCATTACCTCCCCTGGAACGCTAGGTGGCAGCCCCCCTGTGTTGCAGCATTGCCTCGGAGTCCTGCAGGGCTCCATGGCACTGCCAGGGGGTGCTGCAGCTGCTGCTGAGCCCTTATGGGTAGTTCTTCCATCACACCCGGAAGTGCTGCTGGAAGTGGAGCAACAAGCACCTGGAGCACTTCTGGGTGCCTTATAAAAGGAACCAGAAGCCACTACATGGGGAGCCAGAGTCGGGAAGAGGTGGAAGAAGATTGCAAGGAGGAGTGGAGGAGGAAACAAAGAAGTGTTGTATTGTATTGTGCTCTGCTTGGGAACTGTGATAAACTTGTGGGAAACGGGGGAAGGCGTTTCCCACAAGGAAAAAAGAAAAATAAAAAAAAACTGTGTTCACCTTGAACTTGTGTCCTGTATCTGTCTGTGTCAGGTCTGGGCGGTGGTGCGCCCTGTGCAGGCCACAATATATACGTAAAATTCAAAGTTGACTCACTCACTCCCATAGTCATCAATGTTCCTGTTAAGTGAAAAAGATTAAATTTGGTAGAATTGTACATCTAACTCTTTGAGTATATGTTAAGAAAGGACATTTCAATAAATTAATGTTAAGGTGCAAAACTGAATACACTAAAAATGCTTTGATAATTGAAATTTGGTAACATTCTAGAAAAAAAAATATCCAACCTGTGTGTTTTTATTTGTTGACATTTGTTGCTAATAATATTGTAGCGGGTGGGGGATTCTTAGGTATGGTATCCTTTTTTTTGCTGAGTGCTAAGAGAGAATTTCACACAAAGAAATGGGGATGCCACTTTATGCAAATGAAAGCTGAAGTGGAAGTTCTACGAAGTTCAAAGAAGACGTGCATAGCAAGTTATATCCTTGGATACACATAGTATTCCTTATTCTATTGGCTTCTTCTTACTCCTTGCAATTTGGTATAAAATACATACAGATTTGAAGGGGGTTGGGGCAGGGCTATGATTGTCTGTCTTGCTTATATACAGTACATATACTTCGTCCTTGGTGATGAAAAACTTGCAGAAAATAGGCTTGTCACCTTTGTAGTCAGACCAGGATGTGCTGCTCTGCTCCGCCGTGCAAAACAGAAACAATGCAGGGCAAGAACATCATAGCAACTCACTTCAAGCCCTGGGTACAACACAAGGAAGGAGGGATGACATGGTCAGTTTAACACTAGAATCCCTGAAGCCTATGAAAAAACTTGTAATCCCAGCCCACCTTAAATTCTTTCACAGACTTCTTTTTTGGCCTCATACACCGTCAGATCTAAAGACAACGTGGAGAGTCACTCGCGTACTGAAGAGTCTGTAGCTGCAGGTGGAAGCTGCCATCACACTTTTCGTGGCATTACACGTGTACTTTGTCAACATGCCCATGTTGATCAAACACAGGATGCTCTGCAGTCTACTTGTGACTTTACGCGATAGGAAGAGAAGTAAATAAATCAAGGTAAATAACATTTGATGTGGCTTTTATATAAGTAGTGTATACATGTTTTTATATAAAGACCATCACAAAACATAACCACAAACTGGACTTTACATGATACCTTGGTGAGCTCTGTAAGCCCTGCTTTTTCTTTGAAGTACACACTTGTGGCCCATTGACTGGCAGGATGATGCCCGACCTGTTGCTGCATCCAAACAGTGCCATCTTTCGCCTTTACGCCTGGTGCAGCTGTGTTGTTCTTTTGTGTGAGTGGACGTTTCTTGCAGGGAGGGCTTCTGTTCTCTTTCTCCGATGCAGAACCCTTGTCCTCATCTGAGTTCACCTCTGCTATAGCACATCTTTATTTGAAAACAGCAGTGTCAGATTGGGGTGAGCATGAATGTGACTGAGAGAATAAAAACAAAAAAGAATGAATAAAAACAAAAACAATAACTTTTACAAGTACCGTAAATTTACACCAGCTGACTCAAATCAAATGTACAGTATGTTTATATTCTATAATAGTAACAATAAGAGCAGCTCACTACTCAAAATGGTCACTCTTGGAATTGAACTGGTGACCTCTTGATTATGAGTCAGCAATTCTTACCTCTGTACCACATAAGCTGTCGTTTCGTAGCAGCATCATACCCTAACCTGATTTCTTTTTCTACGGTTAAATTCTTGAATAAAAGCGCGCTTGTTTTGTTATACTTGTATCTTTTGTCAATGTGTTTCATTGATATTTGGACTTCAGTCTTCACACATTAAACACTTCATGTCTACATTTTGTCAATTATTACTTAAATATGAAAAATGTTTCTTTTTTTAGTTATGTGTTCAACAATTCCTGCCTCACATTTCATCCTACATTTACACAGATCGCTGTAAACATGGAACACACATGAAATGCATGTATTCCAAATGACAATATATTATTTAGCCTATACAACTCCAGGCACCACACACGCAGATAAGTAGCCTTGGCTTGAGCTGGGAGAGCTTTTTGCCCGAGTTGAGCTCCGTCAAGGAGTGGGATGGGACAGCAGGCTGCTTGTGCTGATCGACACATTTACAAAACAAAAGATGCTGAAGGAGAGGTGCGAAGGAATTTAAGGTGGGCCAGGATTATGAGTTTTTTTGTAGGCTTCAGGGATTCTAGTGTTAAGCACTTGTGCAGCCAAGTAAAAGTCTTTCCCATGGACAGAACACAGTTGGGTGGGCATTGTACATAGTTCATCATATTATTTCTTTTCACTTTATGTTTTCTGTACAATGCTTTAAACATTCAATTCATTGCATGTGCAGCCTTTAAATGCCAATGCTGTATATGATACGTTAAGTAACACACAATTCACTGTGGATTGCTTTTGATCTAAACCCTCAAAACTTTGTAATGTTACAGGATTACAAATCAAAGAATTACACTCAGATCTAATCAAAGCAAACATTTTAACAAGATGTGCTACAGAGTGAAATTATATTTATGGCCAGAATTCCCATTATTTGTAATAATTATCTGTTTCAATTCTAAAGAATACAGTTTCCTGTAAAATTGTGTTTCTAATGACCATCAACGGAAGCCAAGGACAGTCGGTAGGAATGTTTTGTCATGGCCAATTGTATGCAGCATATTCAAGAGTAATGAGCTCCAGTGAGCTAATAATATTATCTACTGGTTAAATAAAAAGAAAAAAAAAGAAAAGCACTCAATTAGTTATATACTGTAGTACTTCTGATACATCTAATTTACTAATAATGCTATAACTGAGGCCCATTGTCTTAGGAAGTGTCCTGGGCAAAGCCTGATAACACAGCTAGTAAATAAATAATAATAAAAAAATAATATCTTAAATTGAAATAATGTAATATACAGAATTTAAGTTCATGTAGCTCTATACACTGCCCTCATTTATGATGCAAATGAACTGTGGAGAGAAGCGCCTCCTCAGTCTTTCTGAACCTTACCTGTGTTTATCAAGTATCTCAGAATTACTACTAGGAACTGCACTAAAACTCCGACTAGGATAAATATTTGCCCTATCTCAAAGTAGAAAATAAAAAGTATTTACGAAGCATCCTAGACCCACTT
Organism: Erpetoichthys calabaricus; assembly: GCF_900747795.2. Lineage (NCBI taxonomy): Eukaryota > Metazoa > Chordata > Cladistia > Polypteriformes > Polypteridae > Erpetoichthys > Erpetoichthys calabaricus. The sequence continues at coordinate 230,706,357 of NC_041398.2, forward strand.
CCAGTGAGCAGTTAAAGTTCACTTTTAAGAATGAATGACATCAGGACTTCACGACACCCCAAGCTGGTAGATAGAAGTCACAATGACATTTTGTAGTTTTTTTAATAGTAAAGCTAAGGGTACACAACAAAGATAATAATAATAATAAAAATAATAATAATAATAATAATAATAATATAAAGACTTTGAGTTTGAGTGGCTCCAGTAATCATAAGCGTGCAGGGAACCATCAAGACTGGGTTCCACGAGCAACTGGACAAACCCCATGTAGAGTTAGCACGAAAGAGATCCAGAAGTTCACACTCTTAGGCAAGACCCACATTCTTCGATGAGTCCTCAGCTGAACAACAAGCTGAATTCAAAGCCTGAGAGATCTGATTGACCTCAGCACCAGCATACCTTACAAAGCTGAGAGGAAGGTATCATAATAATAATAATAATAATAATATTCAAAGTAATAATAGTAGAAGAAGAAGAAGGAAGACATAATAAGGTAGGATATTGCTTTAAGCTGCATGTAATTGTAGCCACTTTGCAACAACATCAAGAAAAATGCTATAACGAACGCAGAGATGGAAAGACCGAGACACCCCCTGAATGAGAGTAAAGCCTGAAATTGGGCGTGTTTATTTAACAACGAATGCTCCAGTCCTGTCTTGCATCCTATGTTTGCTGGGAATGGCTCCAGATTCTCCGCGACCCTGTTCAGAATAAAATTGAAAGCAGATGTATGGATGGATAAATGGATGCATGGATGAATAGATGATCTACAGCCGTACTTTCAAATGAATGACCTTCTCGCTGTTATGGCCTTGGGAAATACCACATAAAGTAACAGTTGTTGAAACTAGCCACAGGTATTCTTGCACTGTTTCTGAAGTCACATTCACTTTTCCAGTGTCATGGTCATCTTCCACTGTGCTTTGCCAAGTCACTCTTCATGATCTCCCTTATCTTGTTTAGTGATGTATTTATCTAATTCCCTGGAAGTCTTCATCTGCTTTCTTAAACCTTTCCATTGGCTCATACTTGTGTGATATTTCACTCTTAAATACCCTTCCTGAACCGCTTCTCTTCTGGGTAACATGGTGGCAACTACAATACACTGTGCATCCATGACCACTTGTGTGTTCATACTGTGATATCATTTGCAATTCACAAATGCGTGCTCAACCACAATGATCTTTATGTGTGTACTGATTTGTATGAATGCAGCTTGCTTTAACATTACCTCACATGAAGCAGCAGAAAAATGTATAATTACCTAACACATTGTAAGGTATTTATATAGTTTGGTGAAAATCTCAAGAAATGGTTGGTTGTGAGATACCCAAATCATCACCATTGTAAAGCTGCTCTTTACATGCAACATTAACAACATCTTCATTTCTTCGGCCTGCATAGATAATGCGATTACCGTATATACTCGCGTATAAGTTGGGTCTTGAAACCTAAAAAATCGATCATAAAATCAGATCCCAACTTATACACCCGTTCAAAAATATGACACTTTTTTTTTTTTTTACATCTTCATGCTTATTACAATCTCGCACCAGTTTCTAAGAAACATCGAATTTTGTTGCAGCAGCGCAGTTACTAATTTCTTTCACCACTTCAATGACTTTTAATTTAAAACTAGCTTCATATTTTCTTCTGATCTGATCTCCATTATAGATAAAGGCTGCTCTTATGATAAAGGTGTATGAGGGTACGAGATACAAAAAACACAAAACAGTGCAAACGTCACTTTGGAATAGTTCAGGTATTACTTTGTGGTCACGTAGGCACAATACATAGAGAAAAAGGCAGTGCGCTCCATGGTTACTCTCTCAGGTGGGCGTTAGCATATCATAATCTCTTGGACCAGTAGCGTGAGTTTTCCGCAATCGACTTATACAACTGACATTATAAAATACTGGAAATCATACAGTAATATCAAGCCCTGACATATCCACGGGAGAATTTAAACGCAGGTTTTTTGAATAAACTCTTATACGGTATGTAATGTCCAAGATCTGTTACAATTATTCGATCTTTGTCAAATCAATATATTTTTGTGCTCATTGTTGGCTAGCATTTCCAAAGCTTTCTGCTTTTCATGGGATGCGTATAATGGTCTCTGTCTGAATGCTATCTTCTGGTAGCTCTTAACAAGTTAGAACAGCTCATAATCTCTCCTAAATTCTGGTGAAGTTAGGAGTACTTTCCTAAATTAAAAAAATTAATAAAATAGTTTGACTCCTACTCCAATGAGTATTAAGAGTAGGACCAAATGTGAATCACTCTGAGAATTTTGAGCCAGTTAGGACCATTTTCCTACTCTGAGATATTTAAATATGGGCACTGGTCCTCGGGCAGTGGTAGCATTTCCCAGATCACAGCGCAGAGGAGAGCCCATTAGGATGTCTGATACCTCTGAAAATTTCATTTGCCCTGGTTCAACATCTCTTGGTGTACATGTTCTGGACGTAAGAGAGTGCACACCACTCTCTGAAGAGCCTTGAGGTCCTGCTGTGTACCATTTCCAAACTAGGCAGTAATACTTTCCTGTCAGGATACTTTTGATGGTGGATTTTTAGAAATTCTTTAGTATCCAAGAAGGCAGCCTAAAATCCGTGAGGCTCCTGAGGTTGTAAATATAATGTTGGGTCTTCTTCACCAAGGTGTCAGTGTGATTGGGCCAGATCAGGTCTGTTGTGATGTGGACACTGAGGTACTGTATCTAAAATTGTAACCCCCTTACCACCTGAGTGCTTTTAATTCTGAGGGGGTATTAGTGCCTCTGCTGTTTTCTCCCAAAGTCCACAATCTACTCTTTAGTCTTGCTGACATTTAGAACGGGACTATTTTCCTGACATGTGTGTGCCACACTCTCCACATTATCCAGCTAAGCCTGCTGATTGTTGTTAGATATCAGACCTACCACAACTGTGTCAACATACTTGATAATGATGTTAAAGTCATGTGCAGTCATGCCAGTCATATGTGTAGAGGGAGTACAGCAGAGGACTCAGAACACAGTCCTGTGGAGCCCTTGTTTTGAGAGTAAGGGATGATGAAGTGTGGCCACCCATTCAAACTTACTGGGCTCTGCCTGTCAGCTACACAGGGAAGTGTCCAGATGCAGGTCTCTGAGCTTGGTGATGAGTTTAGAGGAGTTTATTGTCTTAAACACTGAACTACCACCTGGAAACAGCATTCGCTCATAATTCCGTTTCCAGTTGTGCCAGTGGGCCAGTACTGTATGTTGGATGAGCTCCAGATTATCGTGCTTTATTAATGCTACATAATATTGTAAATTAATTTCTTTTAAATTTACTAATATAAAGAAGTTCAATTCAATTTACTTGAATAAAGAAGTTCTATACTTTCCTAACAATATGAGCATAATTCCTGGAAACATACCCATGTTGTGTAAGCTGTACAATAAACCAATTACAGTTGCATTTTCGTCATAAAGAAATAATCAGGAGATATTAGCAATCAGCGACTTTCGTAAGTATGGCATACTGCCATAAACAAGATAGCTTAATGTTTTTTGAATAAACTCTAAGATTTTGCTGAAGAGTTTACAATTAGTGAAACATGGCTAGCCTGACAAGTAGGCTTGTTTGGCTAGGCTCTATGAGGAATGAATTTAAATGGCACTGATTCAATGAAGCAAGCTTGTCCTCTCACTGATCTGTTTGCAGACTGTAAAAATTACAGCTCCCAACTGAACCAACTAAATGTCAGTCAGATGAAGTATGTGGAGTATATGTGCTTCACGCATGTGCTCTGTAAGAGCCTGTTTGCAAATTCAAAAGAAAACAAATAAATCTGCATAACTGGCAGATCACCCATATGTTCTCTGTATCAACTTCTACGTTTGTTCCCATAAATTTGGTCAGTGATTGATGGTTTTAAAATTCTTAAAGCAAAAGCACTTATGATTGCTTATTCATTTTGGTTTTCTTTTTTAACTTTGAGAAGAGAAAGGTTCAGTTTTCTATCTATCTATCTATCTATCTATCTATCTATCTATCTATCTATCTATCTATCTATCTATCTATCTATCTATCTATCTATCTATCTATCTATCTATCTATCTATCTATCTATCTATCTTTTAAGAATAATTTATATATCCTGTTTTAGAATCCTTAAAGGCAGGTAACATTTATAAATAATGCTTTATTCCAAATATTTTGTTGTTGTTTTTCTGTCTAAATGAGTCAGAATATATTTTGGTTGTATTGTAACAAACTCCATGATAGAAGAAATTATGACAATGTATACAACACTACATTTCAGCCCTCAGACACTCAAGGATACTGAGGCCTAAGCATAAGGACCTTTTTGAAGACTACATTATTTTACTTCTACACTTTAGTCCCATTCCTTCTTTCATCTCTAGAATTACAGTGCATCCGGAAAGTATTCACAGCGCATCACTTTTTCCTCATTTTGTTATGTTACAGCCTTATTCCAAAATGGATTAAATATTTTTTCCTCAGAATTCTACACACACAACACTCCATAATGAAAACGTGAAAAAAGTTTACTTGAGGTTTTTGCAAATTTATTAAAAATAAAAAAACTGAGAAATCCCATGTACATAAGTATTCACAGCCTTTGCTCAATACTTTGTCGATGCACCTTTGGCAGCAATTACAGCCTCAAGTCCTTTTGAATATGATGCTACAAGCTTGGCACACCTATCCTTGGCCAGTTTCGCTCTTTCCTCTTTGCAGCACCTCTCAAGCTCCATCAGGTTGGATGGGAAGCGTCGGTGCACAGCCATTTTAAGATCTCTCCAGAGATGTTCAATTGGATTCAAGTCTGGGCTCTGGCTGGGCCACTCAAGGACATTCACAGAGTTGTCCTGAAGCCACTCCTTTGATATCTTGGCTGTGTGCTTAGGGTCGTTGTCCTGCTGAAAGATGAACCGTCGCCCCAGTCTGAGGTCAAGAGCGCTCTGGAGCAGGTTTTCATCCAGGATGTCTCTGTACATTGCTGCAGTCGTCTTTCCCTTTATCCTGACTAGTCTCCCAGTTCCTGCCGCTGAAAAACATCCCCACAGCATGATGCTGCCACCACCATGCTTCACTGTAGGGATGGTATTGGCCTGGTGATGAGCGGTGCCTGGTTTCCTCCAAACGTGACGCCTGGCATTCACACCAAAGAGTTCAATCTTTGTCTCATCAGACCAGAGAATTTTCAGGTGCTTTTTGGCAAACTCCAGGCGGGCTGCCATGTGCCTTTTACTAAGGAGTGGCTTCTGTCTGGCCACTCTACCATACAGTCCTGATTGGTGGATTGCTGCAGAGATGGTTGTCCTTCTGGAAGGTTCTCCTCTCTCCACAGAGGACCTCTGGAGCTCTGACAGAGTGACCATCGGGTTCTTGGTCACCTCCCTGACTAAGGCCCTTCTCCCCCGATCACTCAGTTTAGATGGCTGGCCAGCTCTAGGAGGAGTCCTGGTGGTTTTGAACTAAAAATCTTCAAATTCCTTGGAACCCACATAAGCGAGGGCCCATCCACCCATCCATTTTTCAACCCGCTGAATCCGAACACAGGGTCACGGGGGTCTGCTGGAGCCAATCCCAGCCAACACAAGGCACAAGGCAGGAACCAATCCTGGGCAGGGTGCAAACCCACCACATCAGCGAGGACCTGACTTGGTCTTACAATACACAACACCTCATTAACCGAGCACACAAAAGACTGTTGTTTCTGAAGAAGTTGAAGAAATTTGTCATGCCAACCAAAATTCTCACCAATTTCTACAGGGGTACAATAGAGAGTGTTATCACCTGCTCTATTATTGTATGGCACAGTAACTGCTCCTTGCAGGAAAAGAAGGCACTCCAGCATGTAATTAAAACTGCACAGCACATCTCTGGAGCAAACCATCTCCTCCCTACAGGACAACTACACTAGTAGAGTCATCAGGAGGGCGTGCAACATAATTAAAGACAATACTTATCCTCAACACACGCTTTTCACGCTGCTTCCCTCAGTGAGGCATTACAGGAGTGTGAAATCACGCACCACAAGACTTTCACTTAGTTTTTTTCCACAAGCAATCAGATTCCTTAACAAAGTTAAAAGTTAAAGTCAATCCAAACAACTCATAGCCTCATAAATGGTGCTGACTGCTGCGGTATGTCATCAGGCACTGTGCACCTTATTTTTTAATCTTATAATTGTAATTGCTATTTGTTTTTATACTTCTTTTGTCTTTCTCTCTTTCCATATGAAGATGAGCAAGCAAAGTAAGAATTTCATTACATGGTTTTAACATGTGTTTTTACTGTGTATATGACAATAAACGTCTTGTATCTTGTATTGTACACCCTGAACAACACAAACAACAGAAGCAGTCCAACACATAAATGCTGACGATCTGAGACGTCCCAGAAACAAACGAAGCTCCGTTCAAAGCCATACTGAAACATGCATTTCTTCTCTGAATGTTGCAAAATACGCTCCTTTCAAGGTGGTTTGTATTCTCCTGGCCCTAAAAGTTTCTCCTTTCTTTTGCTTTCTGGCTTTTAACGTCCTTTTTTGTAGTGACTTACTGTCCCATTTATCCAATATCCAGCCCTTGCAAAATGACCACTCTGCAGTACCTCTTCTTCCTTAAAGTTGTAGAACTTACTTCCACTTTGGGGCAAGTCAATACAGTCATACAGAGAGATGAACAATAAGAGGAGACGGCCACACCAAAGACAACAATTATGTGGCACCCGCTACAGGGAGTATCCCAATGTCCTGTCTAAACTGCCTCTCACGGCCTTGTCCATTCTGGCCCTCAATTCATTCCCTGCTCTCTTATTGGCTAACTATCTCTCTCGCTCCTACACCACCTAATAGCTAATGTATGGTGAGAGTACTGGCACAAGAATGGCTGGAGTCATATCATCCAAGTCGATGTTGCACATCGGTGGTTGTTGAATCATTACTGTCTATGTAAGGTGCTTCAAATAGTTAGAAAAGTGCTATATAAATGTGATTAAACTCTCTATTATAAAAAAAAATCTTGGAAGGCTTGGAAGGAGATGATATGTGATCTCAGAAGACAATTTGACGTCTTGCGAGACAAGGCAGTGAGATAAAAGGACAGCTGCTGTTCAGGCTTTTAAATCATCGACGTGCAGCGCAACAAGCAGAACATGCAACTCGGCAGCAGAAAGACGGCAGCTGATCAGACCGCAACAACCATTCCCTTGACTTCGCGAGCTGCAGAGACGCAAAGTAGCTAGAGAGTAGCGCACATGTGTTTGGGAGGACGAGCAAACCGAGCAGGGGGCAAAGCCTAGTTATTTAAAGAATTAAATGCATGTCTGGACTTTGTTTTTGTTATGATTGACATTTAATTAATTTTTGCAGGGTTTCCCTTTATCCCAAAAATATAATCTTGGCACCTATACTAGAGTATTTCCAACCATAATTTAATTTAATTGCTTATATTCCAGGTGGCACAGTGGCGCAGTGATAACGCTGCTGCCTCGCAGTAAGGAGACCTGGGTTCACTTCCCAGGTCCTCCCTGCGTGGAGTTTGCATGTTCTCCCCGTGTCTGTGTGGGTTTCCTCCCACAGTCCAAAGACATGCAGGTTAGGAGCATTGGCGATCCCAAATTGTTCTTGGTGTGTGTGTGTGTGCCCTGTGGTGGGCTGGCACCCTGCCCGGGATTTGTTCGTGCCCTGTGCTGGCTAATATTCCTTTTGTTTAGAACCATAGGTTGAAAGTTCATGTCTTTTTAGTAGCCATTTTGCAAAGCTTGTGTTACTAGTTGGCCATGGTAACCTTCCCATGATGCACTGTGGCTAGACAACAATGATGTCAACAACATGATGATATATAAAGGTTAACTTGTGCAGCCCCAATTAATTGATGACTTAAAAATGGCCAGTGTTGGGGCAGCCCTAATATAATAAGGCAACCCCTTCCAGAATAATCAAGCAGCCACCACGAAAGCACAATCCCCCCTTTGCTTTACTCTCAACCTCTACACACCTGAGAGCATCTGGCTAGTAGGCCACAGTTCTCTTGTTGGCACATACAAGTTGAGAAGTTCTGAGAGGTAAGATGAGGCCGTTCCATTCAAACATTTAAAAACAAATAATAGAATTTTAGAATCGATTCTGAAGTGGATCGGAAGCCAATAGAGTGGGGTGAGTATTTGGTGGAGTATGGTCACACCAACAAGAGCCAGTCAATATGTGAGCAGCAGCATTTTGGACTAGTTGAAGGTGTTGTAAAATTTACTGTAAACATTTATTGTAAAGGCTCCTAGGTAGAGCAGGGAGCTTACAAGAGCAGGCACAACCTAGCAGTAATGATCATGAAAGTGGAAAAGCTTTTGCCAAGGTTGCTTGATAAAAATAATATGGTCAATTTTATTTTCTCTTATCATGTGATGACTGCATTGTGACACACTAACTGCATGTCACATGGAAAGGGCAGGACAGCTAAAATAAAAACCTTTCATGAACGGCTGTTCAGGCTGAAGAGTGAAAATGATGGCTGCCCATGTTTTGTCATACATTTCATTAGATTTTATGATTGCTTATTCTGTTTGCTTTAGTGTTTTATTGAATACGGGTTGACTACTGACACATAACATATTTATCAATTTACTTGCTTACAGTTTCACAAAACATTAATAATCTAATTTGACATGGTCTAGAGCACATGAACAAAGAGACAGAGTCATTAGATTAAGCAGCACTCCCTTCCTCCATGTGGCTCTTAGTTCCCTCTTGAGAATTACATTTCAAAGAAAATGGCCATAAACACGGGCTGTACTTGCTTTTAACCATCAACCATGGTCTGCGAAGATCATTTTGATACCACTGTGTAGAGCACAATTGTAGCAAAGAAGTTCCATCATTCCATTTGGTTATAAAAACTGCTTGGATAAGGAGGCAAATCCAAACACTCTAGGAATAATATTTTAGCAATGAGAAATGAAATGAACTTAAGGGATGTCCTAAAGAGTAGTTTTTGTAGCAGTCAAAGGTCAATACACTGAGATCTAAATCCTAGAAACCAAATCAGATTAAATTCATACTAAGGGATATTTTCTAAAATTAGTAATCAGTAACCTACTCTAAAATACTATGTGTGTTTGAAGCTTTTTTTTAGCCTCTAATACACTTCGTTTTTTATTTGTCATGGGAGTTCTGACACATTTCATGTGGATTTTGCTATGCATTATGGTTGGAAAGTGATGACTTTAAGCATGACGAGACTTTCCACATCACATGACTAGCAATGGGAGCTGTTGCTATAAACCAGGGGTCTGCAAAGTCAGTCCAAGAGAATCTTAAGGGCTTATTTTAAGCCACTTAAACTGTCATGCCCAGGAGGCAGAAGGCATGACCTTTCATCCCATCGCGTTATGATTGACAGGCTGTGACCTCTAAGGACATGCCCACTCCGGGACGGTTCTGTCAGAATGGTGGCAACATAACAGCAAATCAAAATAAAAGCAATTACTATATTTCAAAAACAAATGAGCCCAATGGATACCTTAGGTATGAAGTCCCCCAACAGAAGCAAATCATATTCAAAATAGGAGTCCGTGATGTAAACAGTTACACTTTTTTTAATTGCTTCTTATTCACGTACAGTATATAAAATGCAAGTTAAGTCATTTACTCACTGACATAACAAAAACACTATTTCCCATTTAGTTAAAAAAATTTAATTTGGTAACATCTATGGTAGTATGTTTCCACTAGCTTCCATATACTAATATTTAGGGGTGAATACAATAGAAAAAAATGAACATCAACAAATCTAAACAGTGCTTTGGCTGATTTGATTGAAATACGGGGATATTGGAATACAGGTGAAAAAGAGAGTTCAGGCAGGGTGGAATGGGTGGAGAAGAGTGTCAGGAGTGATTTGTGACAGACGGGTATCAGCAAGAGTGAAAGGGAAGATCTACAGGACTGTAGTGTGACCAGCTATGTTATATGGTTTGGAGACGGTGGCACTGACCAGAAAGTAGTTGACAGAGCTGGAGGTGGCAGAGTTAAAGATGCTAAGATTTGCACTGGGTGTGACGAGGATGGATAGGATTAGAAATGAGGACATTAAAGGGTCAGCTCAAGTTGGACGGTTAGGAGACAAAGTCAGAGAGGCGAGATTGCATTGGTTTGGACATGTGCAGAAGAGAGATTCTGGGTATATTGGGAGAAGGATGCTAAGGATAGAGCTGCCAGGGAAGAGGAAAAGAGGAAGACCTAAGAGAAGGTTTATGGATGTGGTGAGAGAGGACATGCAAGTGATGGGTGTAACAGAACAAGATGCAGAAGACAGGACGACATGGAAGACGATGATCCGCTGTGGCAACAGCCTAACAGGAGCAACCGACAGAAGAAGAAGATAGAAAAAACAATGTTAACTAACCCAGATTTTTTTATTTGTCAATATTTCTCGATAATAATACTTTCTGGTTCTGCATTGAGAAGGATTCACAGTGAGAAACAGTGCCATCTGGCTCTCTGGGGCTTTTTGGTTTATACAAATGAAAGGTGCCCGCAGAAGTGATGAGTGAGGTACACAAACAATGCCACTGACTAATACGGTGGACAGACGAATAAAGAAGGGGAGGCTTCCTGGACAGGAAAAGATTACAAGATGAGATTAGGCTTGAAGAGTGGGCAATGAAGTGGAAAGAGGAAAGTTTGGTGAAGCTTAGTAAGCACGCTATAAACCTTGAGTGCAGGGGTCACATGCTGTGGCTGTGCGTGTAGGTGTTGCTATGCCAGAAGCATAAAGAGGGGGAGAGAGAAGTAGAGGAGGAAGTGGCATCCTTGTGTCCAAGACAAATTGTGAGCATCCCTTGGTCAGTTTTAATGCTGGCACAGCTCAGTGAAGGGGTCACCGATGGCCAGAATAGAGATGGGCCAGACACAATACATTGACCACATTAGTTTTTCTTTTCACCTGTTCATTTCTTTGCAATGCTTAAAACATTCAGTTCATTGCATGGATTGTGAAAATGTGCTGCCTGTAAATGTCATTGCTGTTTGTAGTACGTTAAAGAAAAGCAAAATTCAATGTTACAACTTTATTATCTCACTATGGCTTTTGTGGTAAAGCCAAATTAATAAAATTAATAAACACAAATGAATAAATACTATAGTACTGCATTGCCCCACCTTCTCCATGAACAAATGAATACTTCTTGAGTGACCGAACTAAAAACCTACGTTTGAAGCCAAGTTTAGTTTAGTTATCCTACTATTGTTGTGTGATACATATGTAGTGCACCCTGCAAGGTTAGGATTTGCGGCTTGCTCTACTTTTTATATCACTTTTCATGGTTTTCAATTTTGTACACAGGTGGCGCAGTGGTAGTGCTGCTGCTTTGCAGTAAGAAGATTGTGGTTTCACTTCCCGGTTCCTCCCTGTGTGGATAGCGCTTTGAGTACTGAGAAAAGCGCTATATAAATGTAATGAATTATTATTATTATTATTATTATTATGGGGTTTAAATCAGTTCTTATTGGTTGCTTTTTTTATCTTCTCACTTTGTCGGAGGTAAACAGTTGTTCCATACATGTTAGTTAGGCCCACGGTTTTCAAACTTTTTTTGAACAAGTACCACTCCGAGAGGACCGGTATACTGAAGTACCACTGTCAATGAATCGTTAATTTACGTCCATGTTGTTTTGAAGAAAAAGTCACTATAATCACTATAATGACTATAATTATGACGTTAAAGTGATATTAAACTAATTAAGGAAATGGGTGCCCGCGCTAATAAAAGCCGGCTTGGAGTCTTCCACGCATTTACAGTAGTATACTTATACTATATATGATTATATGCAACATAATGGCATTCTAGCAACATCGATTCATGGAAAATAAAGGACCACACGAGTACCACTTGGCATGACTTGAAGTACCACCAGTGGTACGTGTACCACAGTTTGAAAACCGTGGAGTTAGGCCATCGGCTCGATCCTGAACCATAGTGGCTTGATGGATAAACAATCTGTAGGAAGTTTGATCTTGTGCTAGTTGATTAAGTTCAGCCAAAGTCCTCCTTGTTGTTGCTGTAATGGTGTCAAGCCATTGCATTGCCGGCCTTCCTAGTCGCCTTGTTCCCTCTGTTCTGCAAATCATGATATCTTTTTCCAGAGATTGTTGTCTTCTGATGATATGTTCAAAGTAGACGAGCCATACCTTTGTAATCTATGCTTTAAGTGACATTGCTGGCTTGATCTGTTCCACGACTGATTTGCCTGTCCTTCTTTCTGTCCATGGTATTGATAAAATCCGTCTTCAGCACCACATTTCAAATGCATCAATTTGTTGACTGTCCTGTTTCCTTAATGTCCAGCTTTCGCAACCGTAGGTGACCACAGTAAAGATTAAATTTTGTGTGAGCTGTATCTTGGTCAGTAGGGAAATGTCCTTAAATTTGAAAACTGACTTTCCCATTGCAATCCTCTGTTTGATCTCCAGGGTAGATGTAACCTCAGTGTTCACCATTGATCCCAGTAGATTAAATTCCTTGACCACTTCTATTTCCTCTCCGTCTAGTTCAAAAGTTCACAGTTGTCGGCTGTTAGAATTTTCGTTTTGGCCACATTGAGTAAGGGTCCCATATCTTGGCTTTCTCGTTTTAATTGCCTGTAGTAAGTCCTTCTTGGCTGCTCGCAATCAAAGTTGTATCATCTGCATATCTGAGATTGTTCACCTTTCTCCCTCCAATCTGAATTCCTTCTACACTTTTGGCAAGGCCAGCATTTCTGAAGACAGCTTTGGCATATAAGTTGAAGAATAATAGCGATAAAACACATCCTTGTCTAAGCGCACTCCTGATTTTAAACCATTGTGTGTTTCCATATTCAGTCTGTACTGTTGCTTCTTGATCTTCTTAGAGATTTCTTATCAGGTTCATCAAATGGATTGTCACACCCATGGTCTTTAATGTCATCTAAAGCTTTTGGTGGCCCACATAGTCGAAAGCTTTGTGGTAGTCTAGAAAGCATAGGTTGAGGCTTTTCTGATATTCCCTGGCCCACTTCATGATCTATCTGATGTTGGCTATATCTCTAGTTCCTCTGCTTTTCTTGAAACCTGCTTGTTTCCATACATGAGGCCTGTTTAATTTGCATATTGTTTTTCATCTAAACTCTCCAAAACTTGCTAACAGTACGAGATTACAGATCAAAGCTTTACATTCAGATCTGAGTGATGCTACCATTTTTACAGGATATGGTGCAGAGTGAAATTATAGTTATCCCCAAAATTCCCTAGTTATCAAAAAGATGCAAACAACAAAGGAACCAGCAGTTCTCCATTGTATTTGCTTCCTTTTACACTTGTGCATAATCATCTGGTTTAATAAAATATTTCAAAGTAAAATGTAGAGAAGAAAAGGGAAAGATTGAGAATTAGTAATGTGATTCGGCTACAAATCATTTGGATGATATCCTTGGAAAGGAAAAAAATTGATCATATAAGAATGACCTGACATGGCAGAATGAAAACACAAGCAAAAAAATACAATTAAATAAGATTGCTTATTGTAAGAACTGATTCATAATTAAGCACTTGTATTGGAACAAAAACTTGCAACGACTACGACCCTCCAGAACCAATTTGTTATGAAGAGTTTTTATTCGTTTTTTAAGGGCCTTTCTTAAGCTATAAAAATCTTCTTAGTGCAGTTTCTTCACTTTATTCACTTGAGGAATTTAATTCGTCGATTCTTTTCTTGATTAGAGCCTTCATTATAAGCAATGTCGTGCATGAACTAGTACAAAAGAGCGCGTTCATTGAACAAGCTCATTTTTCTTTAAGAACGGTGAACTTAACGTAACGTATTGGCAAGTGAAGAACTTGAACGTAAGCTAGTTCAGTTTTATTTGATATTCTGGATCTGGTTTAGGTCCAAATTAAACATTTTGCCTTACCCTGTAATGTATTCAGATAAGCACAAATAGTTGATTTTTACTAATATTTATTTCATACGAATTTTTTGCCATTTATTTGTATTCGGAAAAAATAATGAAAAATCAAATAGGCACTGTCTGTGTCTGCCTGTTTGTACTTAAGATGCATCCCCACTGACACGAGCACGCGGTGAAGCTCCGCTTTCACTTTTAGGAAAACATTGTACTTTATAATTTTCCCCGTTAGACATGCAATATGTGATGCAAATTTTAACAGGCAGCGTAATTTGACTGGCAGAGTAATAGTTTAGTTCACCTACACGCTGGTTCCACAGTCATCATTTGTGTCGCACAGTTGGAAATAAAGCAGTAATTTATATGTATACTTAAATCTATTTAATTTCTTTTTTGACTGGGAGGATATTAGCATATATGGTTATACAGGTTTGTTACTGGTATAACTCAATAAAGTTTATTTAAATAAAAAAAGTCTTCGTAATGATTGTATTTTATTCAAGGACACTGTAATAGCCTAATATAAGGCATGCAAAATTGAAAAAAGTAAACTCATGGGTCATTTATTCTCACTTCTTAAAAAATACAAAATGAACTGAACATGAACTAGTTCAAAATTGAAATGGTGAACTGTGAACGTGAATTTATTCATTTTAATCTGTGTGAACTGAACTTTGAGCTAGTTCTTGTGAGGTGTGAACTTGTACATCACTGATAATAAGCAGGCCTTTACTTAATATATTTAGGGAAGCCATTTTGTTAGACTATATGGACGGCCATTTTATGGTTTCAGTTCTGATTACTAGGTGCAATTCCTTAGAGGTATGACATCGTAAGCCACCATGAGCCATTTTGTTTACAAGATTGGACAAAACTTAGCAACTTGTGATTCTTTTGATTTTTGGTTACTGGTCCTAGAATTTAGCTCTGTCTTTTGACTTTGATTTTTAGTTTGTGATTCGGCTCTGACGTCTCTTTCATTGTCTTTTCTAGTCTTGACTCCATTCTTTCTCCTTTTCATAAATTTAAGTTTGTTTTTTTTTTAAACTCTCTGCATTTTTTTTTGCAGACAATACACACAACTTTGTAGACATCTGTTATAAACAGTATGGTTGTATCCATTAAAACAACATCACAGTACGAGAAAAATAAACAGTAACACAATAACACCACAAATAGAAGTGAAACAAAACAGGTAATGGCAAAAATTAAACAGTTCCTGACAATTGAAGGTGATACTGCTTTCAGTGTATCTGCTTTATGTGTTTTTATATGAAATATGACATGTTTTAGTATTATTTTCTTAATTGAGAGCTTAGTGCAAAACAGAGTGAATAAAAATAATCAACTTGCTGTATCTACACTCCCTTTTGTTGATGTAAAGGTTGAAATCCAGACAAATCATGTCAGACCTTCACATTACATTTCCTGTCCAAAAGTGACTTAAGCTGAAATAATTTTAAGTGTTTCCGATCAGCAGTAAATAAAATCAACTGCTCTTTGTGGATTTCCCTGAAGGTTTCTAGGTGACATAAGTGCAGAGAAAATTACGGTCCACAAGGAGCTAACAAATTTCTTATAGTTGAAAGGTACAGATGAGAAGAGGGATTTAAATGAACGTGAAATCATTACATATAGGGTGGATTTACTATGAAGACTATTATTAAAAAGAGAAAGAAATATGAGACCATCAGGATATTGTAAATATCAAGACTTCTCTTCATAACTGAGAATTGTGCAAGGAGAAAAGTTCATTGAGGAGGTCACAATGAGATCAATAGCAACCTTAAGGAACTGCTGGAATTTATAACCACAAATGTCCCCTCCTTGCATATGACATACGCTCCATGTATTCTTTACAATTCTTATTTATATGATAGAGTACCAAAAAGCATGCCATATCTCATGAAAGGATCATCCATGCCCATACAAATTTTAAAGAACACACATTCAGTCTCTTAGAACTGTATATGAAAATGTCTTAATAATTTGGTGAAACTAGGGTAGGACTTTTTGCCATTAATTCCAAAGCTGACAGTTCATCACCTGAAGAACACTGTAGTTAATCCCAAGCATGATGGTGATAGCACCATGTTATGGGGTGTGGCGAGTGCCTGGGGGCGGTACCCTGCCGGGATGCCTGGAAGGACCTAAAGAGGGATTATACCTCCTCTGGACCATGAGGGGGCAGCCGCCCTGGTTGGTATGGGGACCACTGGAACAGAGCTTGGAAGCTCAACCCTATAGGGGCCCGTGGTCTGAAGAGCCCTGGACGTCAGCACTTCCGCCACACCCAGAGGTGCTGGCAGAAGAATTACCAGGGACACCCGGAGTGCTTCCGGGTGCTCAGTCCGGCACTTCCGCCACACCAGGAAGTGCTGGCGGAAGTTCCTCAGGACGCATCTGGAGTGAACATAAAAGGGGCTGCCTCCCTCCATTCGTCAGCTGGAGTCGGGTGGAAGAGGACAGAGCTCGGAGGAGAGGAGTGGAGGGGGTCAGGAAGAGAGAAAGGCATTGTGTGAGGCCTGGACTAAGGGTGACTGGTGCAGGGGCACTGGGTTGTGTGCACTTGTAAATAGGAGTTATGTACAATAAACGTGTGTTTGGGTTTGAACCATCGGTATCTGCCTGTCTGTGTCCGGGCTACTCTCCACAAGGGATTATTATGTTTAGCGGGGACAAGCACCTCAATCATGATGGAGGCAAAAATGAAGAGATGCAAATGTCAAAACCAGCTGCTGAAGCCGTAAAAAAACAAAAACAACAGCAACTTTTCAAGGTGACAACTACCCAAACTGCAGAGCTCATCCTGGAATGACGTAAAGAAGGAAAAACGAAGATCAAAGTTCTGCATTGGCTCGGTGAAAGCCCCAAACTTACCATTGTAGAACATTGGGGGTACTCAAAAATAATATTGGTAATGGCAGAAGACACCAAAAAAAGGAGTTCAAATAAAAACACAAATACAAAGTTATAGAATTTTGGTTTTCAAAGAGAGACTTATGTGAAAGTTGTCACTAGACCCACAAACCACTAGTCATATTGTGCGATTGCACGTGTCCTCCCCCTCTTCGCCAAAACTGTCACTGTGATTGAAAGCGGTCCGTCATTTTAGTGTTCGATTGGGCATGAAGTGAGTAACGTGTATTAAGAGACCTTGATCGTTCCACTTTTATGTGTGCTTAATTTGAAGTGTTTAGCTATTGTTTATTGTTTTGAGTGACTTTCTATTGATATTGTTTTGTGCCCCAAAATAGATAAGTGGTATAAAAAATTGAAATAAATTGTAAAATTTTGTGAGGGACGGCTGGCATTTCAGTCCAGCCAGGATGTCCCTCAACTGAAAGAAACAGCTTTTTCAGGACACTACATCCCCTGGAACGCTAGATGGCAGCTCCCCTGGATAGAAATGGCTCCTCAGATTCCTGCAGGGCAGCATGGGACATGGAGTCCGTATCCTCAGCCCTGTTGGGTGCCGTGGGTTCCGCCAGGGGGAGCTCACCAAGAACCAGGGGGATATTACGAGGACGTCAACCCGGAAGTGCTTCGGGGTCACGAGGACGGGAGCCCGCAGTACTTCCGGGACACTTAATAAAGGCAGAAGTGGTGTTGACCCGGAGAAGAAATACTTCCGAGTCAGAGACTTTAAAAGGACTCTGAGAAACCCCAGCAGACCGAGCCGGAGTTGGGTGGGAGTGTGACGGAGCTGCTGGGAGTTTGGATTATTGATTATTGTTGTTATTATTGATTTATTTATTGAAGAATTGTGGAAGGTGCAGTACTTTGGGCACTATTATTGAAGAAAAGAATAATAAAGTCTTCTTGGTGTTTTACACGTGTGTCTGGGACATCTGTCTGGTGGGTTCAACCGGGCAACAGCGACCCCTAGCGTCCACAATGTAAAATCAAAAATAAAAGCCTATAAATGTCATTAGGTTAATTTTGAGTCATTTGATTATTCAGCTTACAAAAAACAAATTTTTTTGAGGGATGGGTGGGGGTAATGCAAATGAAAAGCCTAATCAAGGGGTACAGGAGGGAAAAAAGGTTGGGACCTGCTGTTCTAGAATATTCCTGTTCTTCCTTAAAGTTTTGTGGCACAGACCTTTTTGTTTAGAACACCTGGTCAACTCAAAATGGATGTTTATGAGATGCCATTACAAAATCAGAGTGCCTTGAGAAGAAAATACAGAAACATTGGACAATGTTAAAATTCTATGCAAGCAGTTACTGGGCTGGAATATAAACTCACCCTATAAAGCTGTGAGGCAGCACCACTACCCAATGCACCACTGTGCCATTGTCATGTTCTTGACACATCTAGAGTTATTTTTCTACATTTGTGATTTTGTTGTACATTACATCCTCGATATCCTTGGATTCTGTTACTGCATATTTACTTATCTGCGATTATATAAGTATATATCAACTAGAGGGTTAGATAGATAGATAGATAGATAGATAGATAGATAGATAGATAGATAGATAGATAGATAGATAGATAGATAGATAGATAGATAGATAGATAGATAGATAGATAGATAGATAGATAGATAGATAGATAGATAGATAGATAGATAGATCTATAATAATAAAAGGCAAAGCCCTCACTGACTGACTGACTCACTCACTCACTGACTGACTCATCACTAATTCTCCAACTTCCCGTGTAGGTGGAAGGCTGAAATTTGGCAGGCTCATTCCTTACAGCTTACTTACAAAAGTTAGGCAGGTTTCATTTCGAAATTCAAAGCGTAATGGTCTTAACTGGAACATATTTTTTGTCCATATTCTGTAATGGAGGTTGCGGAGTCACGTATCGCATCATCATGCCTCCTACGTAATCACGTGAACTAAAAACAAGGAAGAGATTTACAGCACGAGTCACACGCGGGAACGAAGGTAAATGACGTTAATTTTTGACTGTCTTTTAATACTGTGTAAGCATACATATTAACACATGTGCAATTAAACGTGTGCATTTACGGGGTGATTTCTCAGGCTTAAAAGCTCGCCTTTTACTAAAAAGGTAAATGCAAAACTATTTTCAATCAGTTTATTGAAACGCTCCCGTTAAGGATTGCAATAACATATTCGCGAGATAAAAGAACGAAGTAGGGGGAAATGGAGGAAGAGCCGCAAACAGCGAACAGCAAAAAATTAATTAAACAATTGAGAACGGAGCGACTTAAGCATACAAGCATGTTCATAAGGGAAACAAAGCACGGTGTAAAACGTAAGTTTAAATTAAGTTTATAGAAACGCTCCCGCTGCGGATTGCAATAACATATTCGCGAGATAAAACTTTAATGAGAAGACACGAGGTATAAACGAACCACACGCCGTGGCGCAACGTTAGGGGCAACAGTTTCAATCATTCTATGAAATGCTTCTCGCAACTGAAAGACGGCACATGGCGGATGTTAGCCGACTTGCTGACCGCAACGTTAGGGGCTTCAACTATGGCGCTGACGCCACATCTCAGTGTCAACACTTTGCAGACTCTACTTAAAAGACACGCAAGCATGTTCATAAGGGAAACAAAGCACGGTGTAAAACGTAAGTTAAAATTAAGTTAATAGAAACGCTCCCGCTGCGGATTGCAATAACATATTCGCGAGATAAAACTTTAATGAGAACACACGAGGTATAAACGAACCACACGCTGTGGCGCAACGTTGAGGGCAACAGTTTCAACCATTCTATGATCTGCTTCTCGCAACTGAAAGACGGCACATGGCGGATGTTAGCCAACTTGCTGACCGCAACGTTAGGGGCTTCAACTATGGCGCTGACGCCACATCTCAGTGCCAACACTTTGCAGACTCTACTTAAAAGACACGCCCTCCTCACTGGACAGTTAAAAACACCAATCAAACTAACGATGACATCAAGTATTACCCAATCAAAAGTAGGAAAGGAGGCATCTTCATAAAATGCGTGTGGGATGATTTGCATGAGACGCTGCTTTAAAAAAAAAATGATAAAAAAAAATACGGGATAAATCCCGTCCAGTATTGATTCAAAACGGGACGCGCAATTTCATTCTCAAACGCGGCACGATTCCGTATTTTAAAGGACGGGTGGCAACCCTACAGTGCCAGGTAACCACCCATACAATCAGATTGTGATTCAGACTAGGAATGCAATTAATGTAATTACCCCGATCTACATACAAGGCGAAAGTCTTGCAACATTCAAAGATGATGGTTTGGGATAATTAGTACTTATTAAGTACAACATTGAACATAAAAGAGCTTATGAAGCCTTGAACCGAAAAAAGCAAGATCTCAGAGATCGTAAAAAAAAAAAAGGAGGTAATGTCGTTTTACTCGCTGTAGATTTTACTCAAACATTACCAGTTATTCCACGAGGGAGACCAGCAGATGAACTCAACGCGTGTTTAAAATCCATGCTTCTCCCACGGTCGGTTATATGTCGCGTGTTCTCGGGTAGGTACACCAAAAAATGTATACATTTAAGCATGTAATGGGCAAACAAAAAATGAGGTATACCCGAAGGCACTGCAGTAGTACTTAATGTAACTTTACTTCTTAAATGTTAATGTTTTACTGTTTAATAATTTATACACTTCTTATATGTTGTTCAAATTCTTTTATCAAAATACCAGTGACAGCGCAATGCACGATAACATGGAGTGAATACACCATACGCATCCGCCCACGGCCGCCCTGGTGTGCGCAGATAGGAGTTGATTCTACAATAAAATAAAATAAAGATAAAAAGAGTAAAACAATCATCACCCATAAAGCGGATAGTAGACGTGACGTACTATATGTGTACCACATTTCAAGTGTATAGGTGAAACGGTTTGCGAGCTACAGGTGATTTAAAATCCTGGACACACACACAAATTGCCACGGTAGCAAATTACAGAAGAAGATTTTACTGTTTAATAATTTATATTTATATGAAATGTGCTTCTTATATATTACTTCATATTCTCATATGATAATGATGTTAATGTTTATATTGATTTCTGTGTTATTAAAACTGCATGTATGTGTGTATATGTATATATATATATATATATATATACTAGCAAAATACCCGCGCTTCGCAGCGGAGAAGTAGTGTGTTAAAGAGGTTATGAAAAAAAAAGGAAACATTTTAAAAATAACGTTACATGATTGTCAATGAAAGCCCGTTTCAGTCAGTAAGTCTTATGTGTGTGTTTATGTATGTGTGTGTATATATGTAGATGTGTATATGTAGATATGTATATATATGTATATGTATATAAATGTTTATGTGTGTGTGTATATTATATATATAATATATATATATATATATATATATATATATATATATATATATATATATATATATATAAAAGACAGCAACAGTTATAACAATGACAACACAATTACATTGACAATCATGTTACGTTATTTTTAAAATGTTTCCTTTTTTTTTCATAACCTCTTTAACACACTACTTCTCCGCTGCGAAGCGCGGGTATTTTGCTAGTAGATAGATAGATAGATAGATAGATAGATAGATAGATAGATAGATAGATAGATAGATAGATAGATAGATAGATAGATAGATAGATAGATAGATAGATAGATAGATAGATAGATAGATAGATAGATAGATAGATATTTTATTAATCCCAAGGGGAAATTCACATTCTCCAGCAGCAGCATACTGATACAATAAACAATATTAAATTAAAGATTGATAAAAATGCAGGTAAAAAACAGACAATAACTTTGTATAACGTTAAATGTTAACGTTTACCAAAGGGTGGAATTGAAGAGTCGCATAGTTTGGATGAAGAACGATCTCCTCAATCTGTCAGTGGAGCAGGACATTGACAGCAGTCTGTCGCTGAAGCTGCTCTTCTGTCTGGAGATGACACTGTTCAGTGGATGCAGTGGATTCTCCATAATTGATAGGAGCCTGCTGAGCGCCCGTCACTCTGCCACGGATGTTAAACTGCCCAGCTCCATGCCAACAATAGAGCCTGCCTTCCTCACCAGTTTGTTCAGGTGTGAGGTGTCTTTCTTCTTAATGCTGCCTCCCCAGCACACCACCGCGTAGAAGAGGGCGCTCGCCACAACTGTCTGATAGAACATCTGCAGCATCTTATTGCAGATGTTGAACGACGCCAGCCTTCTAAGGAAGTATAGTCGGGTTCGCCCCCTGCTCGCTTTGCTTGCAACCCCACCGGCCTGCACTACACGCCAGCCACTTCGTGTCACTGCCGCTTGTGTTGTGAAGAGGGGGGGGGGGGGTTGAACGCACCCCAAGGAGATGCAATTGCTCCTCCTAAACCCCCTCTTAAACGGTGATACAATGAGAAACAAATACAGTTTTTTTTTTTACCTCCTCTTTGCTCGATCAGCTGCTGGCTTGCTGCTGCTGCTACTGCCGTGCCATGTGATCTGCATCTCCCGTGGCTCTTTGAACATTTAAAAGCCTGTACAGCAGATGTCCAACTCTTTGACTTTTATTTCCGACTCCAGGCGTGGTTAAATCTCTTGGCATAAAGTCTCGTCTCGCGGGACATGAGTTCTTAATATTTTTTAGTTTATAATTTAAAATGGAATAAGAATCTGAAAATGTAACAACAACATCACATTAAAGTTCGATAAATTCTGAAAAGAATGATACCAAACATATATATGTAGGATCAACAATAAGCCTGATTTAAAGTGTGACAAAAAAGTGACATAAAATTGTTGCACAAAATCATTGCACTTTTAGGCTTAGGATTTTTTATATAGATATATACATATATATATATATATATATATATATATATATATATATATATATATATATATATATATATATATATATATATATATATCAATTTATATACATATATATCAATTCATGACACCTCCTTTTTTCTTGCGCCTATTTCCTACCTTTTGTACACACCACCTATCACTCCTACCGATTGGCTGGTTTAGTGGGGTACTCATCGGCCCTTGTGTGGTCACTCGTAGCCTCAGAATAAAATTGAACTAAAAGTAAAAGTCATAACGATGTATCCTTAGGTGTGCCTGTGGAAGGAGCGTTACCAAGCCTCAAAGGGGTAAGAGTGGAGTGAAGGGACATCTGCCTAACTTTGTCACCTCCTGGTGGTCCTCTGCTGGCATCCCACCAGAATCTAACCCCGTTTTTCCCATAGGATCATTGCTTCAGTATCTGTGATTTCCATTTCTGTGAGGTTTTTCAGGAATGTATCACCCACGAGAAATGAGAACTTACTATATTTTATGAGTTTGTTTGTGTTAGAATCTAGTGTGTAAGAACATGGCATGTGTTGCCTGGCATGGGTGCAGGTCATCAGGCAGTGTCCTGCTATATAAAGATGGGTGCTGCTTGCAGTTCTTTTCAGAACTCTATATAAACCAAAGACTTTCTACATAATCAGCAATAAAATACATTTTCTAAAAAATGTAGGAACTTGACCTTGGATTGTTTTCTGATTTCATTGCTGGTTGATTGTGTTTTGTATCACTCCAGTTTATATTGCGTACGTGTCTTTTCAATATCAACTCCACTTGATATTGTTCACATTCTTCTACTGCATCACAACTAAATTCAGCATTTCTCACAGCAGCCCTTTTAAATGGGAAAATGAGAAATATAAAGAATTATAATAACATAAAATAACAATAATCCAGAGTAATCCATAACACAGAAGCTTAATTGGTATCATATCATATTGTAGTGCAGTTAAAATTGCATTCTATTTTTAAGCATTAATCAGCTCTGGAAAAAGTAGTTTTCTACACAGAAATTATTATAGACCTTCAACTACATATTTTTTTTTTTTTAAGAAGTGTCCTTGTTAGAAAGCTGACAAATCTGACACCAGAGTCATCTGCTAACAGCTTAACTGGTCTTCGACTTTAAAATACAGAGAAAACGCTTTCAGAAAGATTATAATGGTGCAGCAATGAGTGAGGCAGTTTGATAGCCCCAGCTGCCAGAAAACACTCTTATTTTTTATCAGTGCCACTGTTCCTTATGATTCCTGTTCTTTGAAATGAAACTAAGGAAGCAGCTCTGCAGAAGATTACCTCAGTTGTCCTTTTTTGCCATTTCTGATCATCCATTGAAAATCACATCTGCAAATTATGCCTTTGCTATCATAACATTTAAAAGAGAAGAGAATGATGCTATCACAGTATATACTGTATATCCAATACTGTAACACTGAGGACACAGCGGATGCAGGAAGACCAACTTTATTGTATCACTCACAGAGCAGAACAATGAAGATAACTAACAGGCAGACACACAAAGGCTCAATGGAATGCTTTTTGACTTGCACTTAGAGTAGTTTGGAAAATCAAGCTGTTTCACACAACACATGACAGAAATCTCTAGGTGCGCACATAAGCTGACTTGTAACTTGTAACTTATATGACATACTTGCCTAACGTGATATTAAACATGGAAAAAAGAGAGATAATCAATAATCAAAGTGTCTGAAACTGTCAGTATCTCAACAAAATTTGCTACAGGGATTATTGGGGAACAAGCTAAACATTTCACAACATGCTGCACCAATGTGATTTTCAAAAAGACCTTGGAGCCACTGTTTTAAACTTCTCTTCTTAGATAGATAGATAGATAGATAGATAGATAGATAGATAGATAGATAGATAGATAGATAGATAGATAGATAGATAGATAGATAGATAGATAGATAGATAGATAGATAGATAGATAGATAGATAGATAGATAGATAGTGTCATACATGGCTGGGGGTCAGACCCGGCCGGGACGCCTGGAAGGACTGGGTTGTGGCATATTTGTCCTCTGGGCCACGAGGGGGCAACCGCCCTGGAGTAGAAGAGGCCCACGGAAGGGGAGCAGGGAGGCTCAAGACCATTGGGGCCTCTGGTCACCGCCAGGGGGTGCCCCGAGCCTCATGGAGCCCGGGACTTATTTGCTTCCGCCACACCCATGGAGGATGATCCTTCCAGGGTCACCCAGCGTGCTTCCGGGTGCTCTCCTGATGCTTCCGCCACACCAGGACGTGACGTCATGGAGAGCAGCTGGAGCTCATCCAGGTGAGGATAAAGGGGGCCGCCTCCCTCCTGTCAGTGAGCTGGAGTCGGGAACAGGAGCAGGAAGAAGCTCCTGGAGAGAGGAGACAGGTGGCCCAGGGACGAGGAGAGAGTAGGCCCAGGAGAAAGGTGACTGGGGCTGAAGACGTTGTTGTGCGGGACTGAGTAGTGTGTTGTGGGAAGACAAAATTAAAGTACATTTGATAAAGATGTGGTCTCCGACTGGTGGTGTCCAGGCAAATATCACAGTAGATAGATAGATAGATAGATAGATAGATAGATAGATAGATAGATAGATAGATAGATAGATAGATAGATAGATAGATAGATAGATAGATAGATAGATAGATAGATAGATAGGAAAGGCACTATATACAGTATTACATAGATAGATAGATAGATAGATAGATAGATAGATAGATAGATAGATAGATAGATAGATAGATAGATAGATAGATAGATAGATAGATAGATACTTTAGCTTTATTATTCCTGAAGAAAAACTCAGAGTTACGGCAGCAGAAAAAGGAGATACAAATCCATCTTAATAAAAGGATAAGTGTGTGTGTGTCTGTCTGTTTGCTATGTCTCTGTCATTCCAAAAGATGTTGCATCTCAAACATTAACACTTTTTTTTATGAATCCCATACCAAGTAGCATATAACAGAGACATATTAATTGTATGGTGCATTGCAAGCATCAACTCTGAGGTCTACATTGATGACAAAGATTTCAATCCATCTTAGTTGGGTAGCACAGCTACTATACATATTGTAAAAATGATCATGTGTAGGTGTTTACTACATGTAGGTTGATTAGAATTGCACATACTTGTATGGTAGAACTTCAGAGTATAGGATGTCAGTTTTTGGCACGTTATATGACACATGGTATCATTGTCTTTTAAGATATTTGCTAGACCAGCTTAGTACCATGTAGCACACAGGGACCAAGACCAGCTTGGGATATGGTGACTCACTATAGAGCTTAATGGCTAAGGACTGAGAAACAACCCAACATAGCACTTCTTAGAGCACAAATTAATTGCAGATACAGCAAGCATAAAGATTAAGCATGATCATAAATAAAAGTCATGCCAGGGAAGCCTTGGCACATAATTCACAGGTTTTGCTAGAACATGACCTTAATCATTGGGAGGGGAGTGGCAGGCAGAATTAGAGAGGTCAACTATTCTACTAAAAAGATAATACTGTAGGTAACTGGGAAGTCCTATAGTATTCAGTAACTTGGTGGAGCTGTTTGAGGCTGGAATTTTATTTAGATTATACAGGTGCCTATACAAAGTATTCACCCCATGGACATTTTCAGATTTTATTGTTATGCAACACTGGTCATCAAAAAAGAAACTTTTATGTCAAAGTGAAAATACATCTCTGCAAACAGGTTAATTTTATAATGTTAAAAAACAAAATAATTGATTGCATAAGTGTTCACTCTTTTTAATAGGACACCCCTAAATCATCAATGGTGCAACAATTGGTTTTAGAATCCACAAACTTGGTTCAGTGTTGGTCACCTGTCTTGGATTTCAAATGATTGTAGTGTAAATGCACCCACATGTGGAAGGTCCAACTTGTGGTGAGTTAGTATGGTGGCCTAGCACAAAAGATTACTGCAGGTTAATGAAAACTCACATGTCGGGGCTGGAAAACAGAAAGCTTCCAAGTCACTGAATATCCCCTGGATTCCAGTGAAACCAATCAGTTAGAAATGGTATGGCACAGCTATAAATCTACCTGGAGCAGATCATGCATGAAGATGACAAATAAGAGAGGCTGCCAAGAGACCTCTGAGAATTCCGAAGGAGTTAAAAGCTACAGTGGGACAGATTGGAAATGCTGTCCGGGTGTTTCATCACTCACAGGTTTTTGAGAGAGTGACAAAGAGAAAACCTCTGTTAAAAAATGCACATGAAATCTCAGCAGAAGGCACATGAAGTACTCTGATGACACCTGGGAAAAAGTTCTATGGTCTAATGAGACTAAAATTGAGACTTTTTGCCCATCTAGCTAAATTCCATATTTGACATAACTTCACATTAGCAAAAACACACCATCCCCAGTATGAAGCATGGTGGAGGAAGGATCATGCTGTGAGCTGGCTTCTCTACAGAAGAACCCAGAAGACTTGTGTGGGTGAAATGAATGCAGCAAAATCCAGGGAATCCCTGGAGGAAATCCTGATGTGGTCTGCAAGAAACCTATGGCCTTGGCAGAAGATTTGATTTAAAACAAGATTTCATCCCCCTAAGCATAAAGCCAGAGCTACACAGGAATGGCTTGGAAACAACAATATGAATATTCTGGGGCGGCCGAGTCAGAATCCGATTGAGAATTTATGGTTGAACTTGTGAATGGCTGTTCACGCATGATCAACATGAAGCCTGACAGAGCTTGAGCAGCTGTGCAAAGAAGAATAGGCAATGATGGCCGAGCCCAGATGTGCAAACTTGATGGAGAAGGAGAGACCTGAGCACACAGACTCAAGGCTGCCATGGCTGCCAAAGGTGCCTCTGCCAAATACTGAGCTGAAGGGTTCAATACAATTACTGTCTGTTTTAAATTAATAAATCTATTTGGACCACTTTGCTAAAATCTGTTTTCACTTTGACCTTGAAGAGTATTTTTCTGTTCATCAAAAACAGCAAAATTAAATTCACTGTGATTTAATGTCATGTAACAATAAACTGTGAAAACTTCCAAGGGAGTGAAGACTTTTTATAGGCACTTTATATTTTGCAATGCTGCCACACAGACATATAAATTAATATTTATTATAGCCTTGAAATATTCTCTGTTTTGCTTTAATTTGCAGAATACTTAAAACGTGTATAATTTAAATTGTCTGTGAAATACAATATATTGACACTTTCTTTGTGAAGTATTTACATTTTTGGAAAACTGAATATAAATGTAGCAAATAATTTGTAAAATGTAGTTTTTTTACTGGAAAGTTTGAAATATTTTCTCACAGTTTTATGCACATCATGTGCTTTGGCAGCTCTAGTGAAAATCTAATGTATTTTGTCATGACATGTTTATTTAGAAAGCTCTCCTTAGCAGGCATCACAATGTGCTCTCGAGGGAGGCCTGACTCACATCGGTGAACAATCTCTGATGTTTTCTAGGGTTGTTTACAACTCGGTGCCATCCCCTGAGACTGCATGTTCTAGTTATGGAAAATCTCTGGAAAGATATAATGCTTATTTATATTTGTGTACTTGTAGACATACGGTTTACCTTTAGTTCTTTGAGGAAATATTTAGCGAGCGCTTTGGGTCATTGTGCGAATATCTGAAAATAAAACATTTCATCATTTGCCTTCAGTAGAAGTGATAGTAAAAGGTGGACTTCTTCAATTTTTTAATTTTTTTTTTCTTTAAATTTGCATTTTTCTAAGCAGATTTGATTGCTGCTGTATTCCTTATGCAGCTAGGTAAGCTCCCTTGGGCTTTGCTAATCTTTTAAAATGGATAAATGAACGGGTACATGATTAAGTCTTTACAGCTTGTTGTGCATATGGGTTTATTTTATTTTGCTTCAACATTTGGTTTAGGTCATGAATAATTTTAAAAATAATAACAATTCTTCACTTTACTTGATTTGTACCCTTTAGGACACCGGTTCACAGACGTTATTCCTTCAAGCCCCCTGCCAGTGGGCCATGTGGATATGCCTCACATAATGCAGTGCCCTCCATATTTTTTTTCTCTTGATTTACCCCGCTATTCCGCAGTTTAAAATTACAAATCAAACAATTCAGACGTGATTACCTTTCATTTAAGGGTCTTTGCATACATTTTGGTCACACCATATAGAAATTACTACACTACACAGCAATGGCAGGTCTATTAAAGCTGTCATTTTTAGTCCTTTGTTGCATTTCCCTTGCATACAAGGACTGCTTATGGTAGGCACTGTATTCACCCAATGATACTTTTACTGCTGTCTTGAAAATAGGTACTTGTGCTGGAACTTACTTTTATTAACAACTACGCTTCGCCCGCGTAGTAGTAAAACAGGACAAAGTTTAAAAATCAATAAACAAACGGGTATCGCTAGCTAAGCAAAGGCAAGGCACGCTCCAAAACGTGGCCAGAGATACAGTGACTCGAACGGAGGCTGGCGCGTGAGTGAGGAGGGCCCCGTCCCCTTTCCTTCGCCCTGCAGCCTCTGTCTTGGATTACCATGGATAAATCGCTCCTGCAAGCGAACTATGATACTTAGCGTGATGAGAGAAGTCGCAAAGTCAACCGGAGCAAATTCAAGCAAATTCTAGAAAAAAAATCTGATCAAAATCCGTTCTTGTGAAAAGCAGACAGACAGATGTTGGATTTTATATTTATTGAGATCTATAGTGAAAGGTCAAGCAAAATGACACCTTTTATTGGCTAACTAAAAAGATTACAATATGCAAGCTTTCAAGGCAACTCAGGCCCCTTCTTCAGGCAAGATTGAGATTTATACAAATTTTACTAACAAATCATATTTGCTGCTAGTCCTGCTACACTACTTTTGTGCTAAAACAATGCAAAATTAAGAAGCCATTTCAAAAACAGTGTTTTTATTAAATAAAAATTATTTTACCTATGCTTGAATTTCTTCTCATTTTAAATGAAAAAATACTAAGCTGTAATTACCAAAATATAGAATTTGTCACATCAGATATTTTTGATAACCGTAAAAGCTGCTACTTCACGTAAATGTTACATTTTAAATTAAGCATAAAATAATTACAGGTTTTTGAAAATAACGAATCAAGAGTAAGTTTTATAATGTAGAATTATTTGCTGTAGACATTTTTTCATATCTTAATTACAAAAGCTATTGTGCTTCGACACAGATTTCATTTCCATCTGTAATAACCACATTTGATGCAATTGGAGATGCAGACATTTTCCTTCCACAAGTGACAGTTATGTATGGCGCAGACATCAAAAGGACGGTTGGGGCAACAGCACTGAGAGAACCCCATTTAAACAAAGAAAAAAAAAATCAGGCAAAAAAAGCAGTGCACTAAATAAGGCTTCACTGCCTATAACCCTGCTACTCCTGAGCATCTAAACGTATTCCACAGGGCACTGTCTGATCAGGTTGTTTGGATCAAAAGATGACTTTCTTCCGGCTGTCTGTCTTGCTTTATACCACGATATCTGGAAGGGGTGGGGCTTAATCCTGGTGTTGAGTTAGGTGTCTCCTGTTTTCTGAGAGCTGCGGGTGAAAAGCGGGAGGTTGTCAGCTTCAGTGCTTCCTGCCAAACACCCGCCACAAACAAGCATGGACACAAGGCAACAGCCCAAAGACTATTTATTTGTGGGAAACTCTTTAAAACAAGCATTTTCCACCACCATAGCCACAAGTATATGCAATAAGCACTGTATAGCACAATAAAACAACTCTCTCTCTGTCTCACACTGGTCACTGCCTCCTTCACTCCTCCACGCAAGCTTTGTACACCTTCCACCCGACTCTGGTTCGTCCTTGTTAGGCAGGCAGCTCCTTTGATCTCCCACTCGGGAATACTTCCAGTCATCTGTACACGTGGTCCAAAAGTACTTCCAGGTGAGGCGGAAACCCCATGCAGTAGAGTTCCCCAGTCCCTGCAGCACCTCCTGGAGGAACCCATGGAAAGCAGCAGGGCTGAGTTGAGGGGCCATGTGCCATGCTGCCAACCCAGGGGGGCTGCCATCTAGCACTCCAGGTGAAATAATGAAATAATGCCCTGTGTACTCTTTCCGAGATCCTGCTGTTCCTTTCTAACTATGGAGGTGCTGTTAATTAACCAAGTATGGTCAGCTGCCGTGTGCACACCATGGAATTTGGTGCTTTTGACCAACTCCTTCACAGAGTCCTCAATGTGCAGTGGGGTGTGGGCAGTATGGAGTTTTTGAAAGTCGACGATCATCTCTTTCATCTTGTCCATGTTAACAGAAAGATTGTTTTACTTGTCCCAGTCCTCTAGTCAACATATCTCTGACTCGTCCCTATTACTTATGAGACCAACCACTATTGTGTCATCAGCTAACTCAAATTTGGGAAATAGAATAGGCTTTGGCACTTGGGATGAAATAACTTTACCTCCCTAGCTTTAGACCCAAGCATCACTCAGCTTTGAAAACAGTGCTAAAAGCATTAGTCCCAAAAGTCACTCAGGCAACTGTATAGACACATCTTGCATAAGCGTTAGAGTTAAGGATTAACTGGGCTATAAAAGTGCTAACAATGTTATTCCCGAGCGTTACTCAGAAAGCGGTGTAGATGCGTCTTCTTCTAGCCTCATAATGGCGTCTAGTAAGAAATGTTTCTCAGCAGCCCAGGTGTTACACGCTCTTGACGGAGATATGAGCAGTGATATTGAGGAGCCTCTCATCTACAGTGATGACAAAGTGAATCAGTCTTCAGGCAGTGAAATTGAAATGGACAGTGAAACCGAAATTGATTCTGATCAATCCGAAAGTGATGCTCGCATACGGGTTTCTGTTGACCCTGCTTCAAATAAACCAGCAACACCTCATTTTGATTTTGTGGGGCAGCCAGGAATAAAAGTAAAAGTTGACAACCAAAATCCACTTACTTACTTGAAGTTTTTTCTTGATGATCAAGTGATAGAATTGTTGTTGAGATGAACCGTTACGCTGAACAGTGGCAGGTAAATAACCGTATACCTAAGCAATTTTCTCGTTCAAAGATATACCACACAAAAGACATATTTTGACAGAACATACGGTATTAGCATCATCATCATTATTATTTATTTCATATTATTCATCATCATTATTATAAATATTATTATTTGTATCATTATTATACATTTTACACTTCTGACTTTGTACTTTTATTATTTTTGCATGTTTTACAGTAGATTGTCATTTTTCAAGGCAAAAAATGCAACACTTTTTACATGTTTTTTTGAGAAAAAAATGTAATGGTAAGGAGGTTAAATATTATTCACAGCTGAAGCACAGCTTCAGAACAAAAAAATCAGGAGTGGTCTCCCCTAGACTTTCTTATATACTCAGATATGGGGATGGATATTTGAGAAGTAAACCGCAAGACAATGATTATGTTTTTATATTGTGTACATTAAAAAAACCATCAACAACAAATCAAATCAAATTAATAATATATGGATTAATTACTATAAAAGTAAAGATGAATAAATCAGACACTGCAGCTACATGAATAAAAAAGTACCACTTCCAGTCAGTGGAAATAGCTCAAAAGTTGATAGAAATTTATGTTTTGTACCTAATACTTGTATGCAATATTTAGTTGACCTAACTAAAAGCGTACTCAAGTTATCGTGTTTACATACACACACACACACACGCACACACACACACACACACACACACACACACACACACACACACACACACACACACAGACCGACAGATACACAGACATAATTCCAAAAATGGTATTCTCGGACTCTAAAATTCATCAAAATCTTGAAATCGAATTTTTGGACGATTACAATACTTTCCCTATGAGAAAGTAAATCGGATTCAGGGAAGTCTAAAACGTTGAGATTCATCAAAATCTTGAGGTTGAATTTTTGGATGATTACAATGCTTTCCCTGTACTTCATATACAAGAAAATAAAAAATGGTATTTTCAGACTCTAAAACGTTGAGATTCATCAAAATCTTGAAATCGAATTTTTGGACAATTACAATACTTTTCCTATGAGAAAGTAAACCGGACTCAGGGAAGTCTAAAACATCGAGATTCAGCAAAATCTCAAAATCGAATTTTTGGACAATTACAATACTTTCCCAATGAGAAAGTAAATCGGACTCAGGGAAGTCTAAAACATCGAGATTCAGCAAAATCTTGAAATCTAATTTTTAGACAATTACAATACTTTACCTATGAGAAAGTACTAGGGTGTTGTACCGTGTTAGCCATTATGAATTTAGAGAAAAGCCAAGCAAAATGACACCTTTTATTGGCTAACTAAAAAGATTACAATATGCAAGCTTTCGAGGCAACTCGGGCCCCTTCTTCAGGCAAGATGTAATCATGTAACCTATGAGAAAGTAAACCAGACTCAGGGAAGTCTAAAATGTCGCGATTCATCAAAATCTCGAAATCGAGGTTTTGGGCATTTCCTATACTTTCCCTATACTTCTTATGTAAGAAAGCAAAAAAGAAAGGGAGAAAAACAACCCAGCAGGCTGTTTGCGTACTGCTCTGAGCATAGTTGAAGTTATTCATCTTGTAATTGTCAGGTGACTATCACTCACCCCCCACCACAATACACATTGTGGAAGAATTTACTTAGTTTAATTTTGCATTGCAAAGGGACCTGCTCCTAAGGCTATACTGTATATTCTTTTGTAAGAAAAATAAAGTTCCAACATTTATTGAAAATTATACATTACAAATGATAGCATGACATTCACTTCTAGCAATTTCTGGGCTGGGTTTCCATACTGCATTACACCAGTAAGAAGAGCTTGCACACGTTTCACAAGCTATGAATAAGCAGAATATTACTTTGAATGAAATCTTGCCTACCTTCTTACCCTGAGGAATTGGTGTGTTTTATATGAAAGGATGAATGCGTAAGATTCTCATATATGATGGCTTCCTAAAAGTGCTCGAAACACCTGAACACCTGGCTACAGTAAGAAAATACGTTAGACGGAATAAAAAAATTAACAAGAGACCAAAATATTCGGAAGAGGCTGAGGTAGGATGAAAGAACAACAAGATATCTTTAATATGTGAATCCGTGATGTGCTGCCTTTCTTTTTTAGATTTGTCCAGGTTAGTTTAGTACTGGTACCTGACTTCCCACAACACTTATAATCAAGTAATATAAGAACATGTTTTCAGCAAGGCTTTTCCACTGCTGCTGTCACTACAACAGCAGGATGCATGACATATTTTTTCATTTTTATTCTCTAAATCGGGGGTCTGCGAAGTCGGTTGTGGATGGCTATAGTGACAGCAGGCTTTTGTTCCAAGCCAGTTTCTTAATGAGAAGCCAATTCTTGCCAATAACACATCTTATTCAATTGCATGGCTTGTTAGTGTTTTCACTGTGCCCTGTCAGCTCATTCTTATCTCGCAGAGTTTTTTTCTTTCCAAGGCTACCATCCAAATGATTTCTAGCCTGAGGTGGATGTGTAAGTCTTAGTCCTTCACTTTTTCTCTTTGGTTTCCTTCCAAATGTTTTATTAAACCAGATATTTCATAATGAATACTCACAGGTGTCAATTGAAACAAATTCGATGGAGAGCTGATTGGGCGTTTGTGATTTGCATCTCACTGTCAGTAAGGAGCAAATAAAAAAAAACTTGTTTAAGACTAATATAAGAAATTAAGGGTGGATAATCTTTAAAAAAATGAGACACTAAAGTGAAGTATAACAATATGCTTTGGCAGAAATAGTTGACTTCTCATTTAGAATTTGGGTTAGATTGAAAACTTGCAGCCACTATGGCCCTCGAGAAATGAGTTTGCAGACCCAATGACTATGCTACAATTTCATGGTCACCCTTGATGCCACCTAGAGGTAGAATTAACTGGGTCACAGTCACTCTGACTTTGCACCTATAAGCTTGTAGTTGACTAATATGACGTGTGATTCTGTTGAAATAATGGAATAGAACATTATAAAAGGTTAGAAACCAACAAAGTACCCTATTTAATAAAGGAAATCAAAAAAATGAAATAAAAGAAAGCAACAGGACGTCTTGGGTCCTTGAGTCTCTGTTGTGGTGCTGTTGTTGCTAAGTGAGCATGAGCATGGTGGGGCAGTTTAAGTGGCTCCTGGGTTGGGACCTTCAAGGTCCATCCATTCAAGGACTTATCCTCTGGTCTGTGAGGAAGAGAGAAATGGTGGCTAGAGATTGCTTTTGACTCTGTGCTGTGTTTGACTGTCGCACCTTGAAAGAGCTGCTATGATGTTCCCCAACTGTTTGTGTGAGAGGTTGGGCATGAAACTAAAAGAAGTGGGAGTTCAGGATGATGTTTCTAGATGGGTGCAGAATTGGCCCAGACACAGGATATAGAGGGTGATGATGCGAGGAATCTCATCAGAATTGGCCGATGTTAAGAGTTGCTATTTTTAACATCCCCCTATTCGCTTTGCTCGCCCACCCTCCAATCCCTCCCCCGGGGGCACACTTCACGCTCGCCACTTAGCGTCTCTGCCGCTTGCGTTGTTAAAGCGGGAACTGAACGCATGCTAATGAGATGCGGACGGATCAGCTGCTGCTTCCGAGCTGCATGTTCTGCATGTCGCGATGCGCATCGATTATTTAAAAGCCTGTTCAGAAGCTGCTGCTGTCGTGCTGCGTAATCTGCATGTCGTGATGCGTGACGATCATTTAAAAGCCTGTATAGCAGCTGTCCTTTTGTCTCACTTCCTTGTCTTGTGGGACGTTAAAGTGTTTCCGAGAAATTGTTTGTAAGTAGGGCGTGACGTGAAAGTAGTCTCGCAGGACTTCAAAGTGTCTCTCCGAGATGATCATGTCTCAACCCAAGATTTTTTTTATATAATAGATAGATATAAATGTTTTAGATAGGAATATAACTAACAAGCTTATTAAGTTTGCAGATGATACCAAGATAGATGGATGAGCAGATAATTTGGAATCCATTATATCATTACACAAGGACTTGGATAGCATACAGGCTTGGGCAGATTTGTGGCAGATGAAATTTAAGGTCAGTTAATGTAAAGTATTACACATAGAAAGTAAAAATGTTAGGTTTGAATACACAATGGGCAGTCAGAAAATCGAGAGTATACCTTATGAGAAGGATTTAGGAGTCATAGTGGACTCTAAGCTATCGACTTCCTGACAGTGTTTAGAAGACATTAAGAAGGCAAACAGAATGTCAGGTTATATAGCACGATGTGTGGAGTACAAGTCCATGGAGGTTCTGCTCCAGCTTCATAACACACTGGTGAGGTTCTCATCTGGAGTATGGTGTGCAGTTTTGGTCTCCAGGCTACAAAAAGGACATAACAGCACTAGAAAAGGTCCAGAGAAGAGCGACTAGGCTGATTTCAGGACTACAGGGGATGAGTGATGAGGAAAGATTAAAAGAGCTGAGCCTTTACAGTTTAAGCAAAAGTAGATTAGGAGGTGACCTGATTGAAGTGTTTAAAATTATGAAGGGAATAAGTACAGTGGATCGAGACTGTTATTTTAAAATGAGTTCATCAAGAACACGGGGACACAGTTGGAAACTTGTTAAGGGTAAATTTCACACAAACATTAGGAAGTTTATACGGCTCTTAGATCCACCACGATTATAATACGCGCTGCCCTCTTTGAGAGGCAGCAAAAAGAAAATAAATACTCTGGGGCGCGAGTAACCAACAGTACTTTTCTATACACCACTACAATTATGGAGACACACCAGTGAAAGCAGGGTCAAGTCAAATGATTATTGAAAGACACTACACATTATCACCGTGACAACAACAACAAAAAAAAAAACCTTATATACATAAAAACGCGCTGCAGCGCTTCCCCACCCCACACAAATCACGACACAAACTCTTGAAAACATACATTACTAATAAAGATCTGAGCAAATGGAAACACAAAAAAAAAAAACCAATGGATTTATAGTTTTTTTAAGTCTTAACTGTACGGTAGCGTTGAGCTCAGTCTGTAATGGGGAATGAGGCGCCGACGATATCTCTTATTCCGGGAAATGTTCTGATTAACTGTTCCTTGTGCTGACCCGTCAAGTCCTCTCCCGTATGCCTTCCTTCTGAAAGTAAAAATAATTTGACTGGCAATGAACCCGGGTTCACCTGACGATATCCAAGAGGTGTTAATCCTTTCCCTCGTGCCTATTCCTGTTATGGCCTCCTCCTCTCTCCTAGTTCTCCTTTTGTTTTTTCCCGCCACCTATTTACATACAGATAGCTCCTCCCCGTACAGTCTGTTGGCCCTCCAAGCCAGGTGCTCCCCTCCCTCTGTATAAAGGGCCAGCCCTAAACATAAAGGCATACCACTAAAACAGGAATGGGAAAAGGTACAAACTTACAGGTACATACACATATTCCGGTCGACCGTTACAAGTTTTTCTTTACACAAAGAATGATAGACACTTGGAATAAGCTACCAAGTAGTGTGGTAGACAGTAAGACTTTAGACACTTTCAAAACTCGAATTGGTATTTTTTCGGAAGAAATAAATGGATAGGACTGGCAGGCTTTGTTGGGCTGAATGGCCTGTTCCCATCTAGATTGTTCTAATAACCTGTGCCAAAAGAGTATTAAGGAGCAGGCAGATAATTTTGAGAAGTAATGAGCATGAAAAGTCCTCACTTTGAAAGAAGGTTTTTGATTAAAAAGTGCCAAATCATTTCAAAGAACCCTTGTATTTTGGAAACCCCTTGGAATTGTAGTCATGCAAAACATCATTGGCTTATGAAATGTAAAATGTCAGTCCATATTAATTGTAGATAAAATAACAAACTTGATAGCAATAGTTAGGCAAACCTGTGGTTTCTGATTTTCATTTCAACTGAAGCAAAGTGGATTCGGAATTCATCAATGATTATTATATAGTGAAGCTAATTTTTGTGCAGTAACATAATTTACAGCCACAATTGGCAATGTTTACAGGATGTATAATGGAGATGTTGCTTAACTCTGCTTTTTATCATAAGGGTGAAATCACAAACACAGGGTAGGATGTCAGACTTTTCTCTAATTCAGCTCAGCTTTAACACAATATTTTGTGCACACAGCATTACCACCGCATACTTGCACTCTGGTTTGATTTCTACGTTTTGATGCCAGAATAGTGTTTGCTAGGCTTCTTGATAACTTTCAGGTTTCTTCCCATAGTCAAAAAGCTTAGAGGTGACTGTGGATTCCAGATTGGCCTCATGTTTGAGTGTATGTGACATACACTAGACTGCCATTCCTGCCAGGAATTGTGGCTACCATGAAGCTACTGGTTTTGAATCCAATTGCTACACAACCCTGTAATGAAAAAAAAAGATGCAGACTTAAAAACAAAAAGAATGAGATAGAAAAATGAATGCATTTGAAAAAAGGACAAGGGATTTTAAATTGATTGGCTGTGGATATCAGAGAAGAAGTTATAAACATGTCTAGTTAAAAGATCAATTTTATTATTTAGCTTACGAATACTGTAAAGTTCACAGATTTACTAGGATTTAAAGCTGTGTGAAAAAAATGATTAATACTTGAGACAAAAGTCATCAGAGATATCAAAAACATTCAGTTAAAAGCAATCCTTTTTTCAATTAACACTTCTTTGTCTACTGCATATAAAGCAATCGAGAAACTCCACACCTTCACAATATTCAGTATTTTTCCAAGGATCTCTGTTGAAAGGTTAACAGGTGAAAAATTACATTTTAAATTGAATGTCCTGACTTTGCAAACGTGACCTTTTCTGGGTGATATCCATTGTGTTTAGTTGTTATTATTAGACACTTACTGAAATTCAGTTTTCAGAAATACGTTTTGTTCTGTTCATTTATTTATGTTTTATTAATGCACAGTGGTCTTTGCAATTGATCACTAATTCATTTTCTGAACTCACTTACTACTGTATAATTCAGGGGGCACAGTGGTGGAATGGCTCTGTCAGCTGCATCAGGCCCAAAGCAGCAACCAAGGCCAGACAGGATGCAAATCTGTTAAACTCGCTCTCACACCAACCAACCGCTCCTCATGCACTGCGCAAAGATTTTGAGTCTCCAGTCTCCCTGAAATGCTCTGCGGTAACAAATCAGAGTTTCCTGTGGGAACGTGCATATACAGTGGATTCAGAAAATATTCAGAACCCTTCACTTTCTGCCCTCTTTAATTTTTTTTAGATTTAATTTTAAATGGATAAACTTTCCATTTTTGACCTTCAATCTATAATCAATAAGGTATAATGACAAAACAAAAACTTATTTTCAGAAAGGTTTGCAAATTTATTAAAAATTACAAAATGAAATATCATATTCATTTAAGTATTCAGATCCTTAGTGCAGTAGTTTGTGGAAGCCCATTTGGCAGCAATTCCCACTTGGAGTCTTCTTGGTTGAGTCTGTAGAAGCTTTGCACCCCATGCTTAAGGCAGTTTATCCCATTCTTCCTAGTAGATCTTCTCAAGCTCTGTTAGATTGCATGGGAAGTGTCAGTGAACTGCCATCTTCAGCTCTCTCCGCAGATGGTCTATGGGGTTTCAGTCTGGGCTTTGGCAGGACCTGTCCCAAAGCCACTCCAGCATTGCTTTGGTTGTATACTTTGGGTCACTGTCATACTGAAAAGTGATGTATCTCTCCAGTCTGAGGTCACATGCACCCAGGAGCAGGTTTTCTTCAAGTACTTCTCCATTTTTGGCTGCAATTATCATTTCCTCAGTTCTGACCAGTCTCCCTGACCCTGCCACAGAGAAGCAACCACATAACATGATGTTACGACAACCATGCTTCACCGTAGAGATGTTATTAGGCAGTGCCTGGTTTTTAACAGACATAGTGATTGGAGTTCAACTCAAACAATTCAATTTTTCTCTCATTATACCAGAGAATCTTTTCTCTCATGCTCTCAGAATCCTCTACACTGTCAAAAGCTTTTTTACTCAAGTGTGGCTTCTGCCTAGCCAAATAACCATAACCACCTGATTGATGGATTGCTGCTCAGATGGTAGCCCTATCTACAGTAAACAGAGGACTTCTGAAACTCCTTGGCCAAGGTCTTCTTTCAAGGTTCCTCAGTTTAAACAGATGGCTAACTATAAGAAGAGTACTGGTGGTCCCAAACTTTTTCAGTTTTACAATTTTTGAGGCCAATGTGCTCTTGGGAACTACCCCTAATCTATGCCTCACAAGAATTTGATCACGGATGTCTACAGAGAATTCCTTGGACTTCGTAACTTGGTTTTAGCCCTGGCATGCAGTGTGGACAGTGGGAATTTAAATACATAGGTGTGTGCCTTTCTGAACAATGTCCAATCAATTTAGTTTCCCACAGGTGGACACCAGTTACGCTCTAGACAAACCTCAAAAATAATTAAAGCAAACAGGATGTGCCTGACCACAATTTGTAGTGCCACAGCAAGAGATTAATATATATATATATATATATATATATATATATATATATATATATAGTGGAACACAGCCCCGGACACAGTCAGACAGACAGACACCGGGACGTCTACAAAAGGCACACATTTATTCATGTTTACAATTCACAGCACCCAGTGCCCCTGCACTAATCACCCTCTTTCCAGTCCTTCCATAAGTCCTTCAGCACCTCCACTCCTCTCCCCCGAGCTCTATCCTCTTCCTCCCAACTGCAGCCAACGAATGGAGGGAGGCAGCCCCTTTTAAGTCCACCCGGACGTGCTCTAGGTGCCTCCTGATGAGCTTCCTGCGGCACCTCCTGGTGAGGCGGAAGTGCTGCACGAGCACACGGAAGCACTCCGGGTGTCCCTGATATTCCTTCCTCCAGTACCTCCGGGTGTGGCCGAAGTGCTATCGTCCTGAACTTCAAAAGGTCTGGGCGCCCCCTGGCAGTGACCACAGGCTCCTATAGGGTTGAGCTTCCATGCTGTGTTCCCGTGCCCTCTCGTGGTCCAGAGGATGTGTAATTTCTCTCCCAGTCCTTCCAGGCCCCCCAGCCGCCCACCACATTTATATATATATATATATATATATATATATATATATCTATATATAAAGAGAGGTTTCCATTTTTGATTTTTAATAAATTTGAAAACCTTTTTGTGAACATGTTTTCACTTTTTCTTAATGGGTAATTTGAGTGTGGTTTGATGAGCAAAAATGGCAAAATTACCTATTTAAAATTAAATCAATAACATGATAAAGGGTGAAAGGGTCTGAATACTTTCTGAATTACTGTAGACAGTGGCCAGGCAGGTTTTAAACTCAGGATTGTGAGGCAGCAGCTCTAACCAGTACACCATCGTGCCGCCTCCTCTTTAAGTCTTTATAGCAATTTTCTATCAAATTGTGGTTATCACTATCTGACAGATATGCAGTAATCTTTATTTACTGGATTGCAGTAAGTACTCATGATAGTGGTGAGAAGTGTATGGAATGTATCCATTTTGTCAGAAAAAAAGAATAGGGAAATGAAGAAACACCAAGTAAGGTAAATTAGTATTAAAATACTTGATATTGATGATGAACAAAAACAGGTGAATACTGTGCCAGCATCTATTCATTTCTCGAGCTGTAGTACAAATTGTAGGGTTACATATAGCGGAAGCCTATTGTCACAATCAAGTT
The DNA here is from genome assembly GCF_900747795.2 of Erpetoichthys calabaricus. NCBI lineage: Eukaryota > Metazoa > Chordata > Cladistia > Polypteriformes > Polypteridae > Erpetoichthys > Erpetoichthys calabaricus. Next base: position 230,747,626 of record NC_041398.2, read on the forward strand.
CAATAAATGATTGAGAGAGATGCTTTTAGGTTATACCACATTTTCAATCCTGAAGTCTTTCTCCTTGCTAGACAGAGATTTTAGTGTAATTCAGATCTACATTTTCTAGCAAATTAATTTGATATTTTGTATTTCCCACAGAATACAGTACTGCACTGTAATCATTAAGGCACAGCACGCTAACAGTGTATTAAAAGTTGATGGTACTTGTTTTACAGAACTAGATTAGTTCCTCTGTTATGAGTATATTTTGGCTCTTATGTTCTACAGTCTCATTACAGAATTGAATTCAACCACTTTGTAACCCTTTGGATTCATCCATAAATAATTATATTTATGCATGAGTCATCTTTTAGCTCTACTCTTTCTAATCCCTTAAAGCCAAATTACATTCTAGTTGAAAGCAGCGCCTTTGACACATGGCTAAACGTTAATTTTGGTGGTGAAAATGTACTCATTTAATGTCAGCATTAAGCCAATCTACAGAAGCCGATTTACTTACCTGCATGTGTGTTCATATAATCTTTAAACTAATTCAGGAATTTTTAATTTCTTCAAAGACAAAGCTGCCTAAATGCTACTTCATGTTAAATAACCTTGCAATGCTTGGTTACTAGACATCTAACCCCGGTGATATAAAGGATTAGTTAATGTGCACATCTTTGAATGCATTGGCAATATATGAAGGTAGTGGTGCTTGTGGTCTCTTATTAGGTGTCTTCAAAATTAGATATTCTCACCCTAATGTGCCTATCTACCACTGTCTGTCCTCTTTACTACTATCATTTCTAGGGTTTTTAGAACTTTTGGGCAACACGTTCTTGTTCTGGTGACCCAGAAATTCTCACTTGAGATATCCAATGGGTCATTCTGCTGTTTCCCAAGATTTTAAGAGAAGGTCTACCAAGTCTTATGGGTTTGATCCTTACTGTTTTTTTTAGAGAGTTTCCACTTAAGACTCTGTGAATGAAAACTGTCTCGAGCAAAGGAGACTGCGTGGGGGCCTAATCCAGGACTTCAAAATTCTCAAAGGCATTGATAAAGTAGATTCAGACAAATTTTTTCAATTTAATGGTGAATCACATACCTGAGGACACAGTGGAAATTATGGGGAAGTGCGTTTAGGACTGAAACTAGGAAGCACTTTGTTACACAGAGAATTGTGGGGATCTGGAACAAACTACTGAGACATGAACTTGAAGCTGAAACCTTGACAAACTGAAGAAAGTATCTGGATGAGATATTGGAACAGCATGGCTATTAGCTAAACAAAGGAGTTTGTTGGACTAAATGGTCTTCTCTTGTTTGTCACATTTCTTGTGTTTGCATGTTCTAGCAACATTTCATGCTCAATTTTTGAAGTACATGGCTGGTTTGTTAGTTAACAAGTGTGACCAAAAATTCAAAAGTTCATATTACTGGTGTAACTTACTGTGCCCTTAGTGAAGGGAAATAATGGTGTCTACTTATAATAAGAGTAAAGTCGCTGGCTCCCCGGTACATTTCTCCTGCTCTAATTATACTTTTGACATGTTTTGGATTTTACCGCTCAGTGAACTTGTATCTTTATTTTAATGTTCTTCTTTTACTGGCATCTAAATGTCCATCTTCAACACTGACAAACATTATCATTCATGTGAGCGCACCAAGGCAAAGCCCACGGGATCACAAGAAAGAGTTGTGAGAGAATCCAAAGGAGTTGCATTTGTCTATTTGCAAGTTATTTCTGTGATCGTAGACCTAGAACAATACCCTTGACCCCCAGTGTCCTACACCTCCACATTGCTGGCTTAGCAACGAAATAACTTGATCTAATACTGCCTAAAAACGCATGAAGACTCTTTTTCCTATGGAGGCACATTTTCTCATTATCATTAAAAAGGGTTTTCCATCTGAAACTCAAGCCTTTTCCCTATTCTTTTACATATCTACTGTATATATATATAAAATCCTAAGCCTAAAAGTGCAACGATTTTGTGCAATGATTTTATATGATGTTTTTATGTCATGTTTTTTGTCACGATGTAAATCAGGCTTATTTTAAAACCTACATATATATGTTTAGTATCATTCTTTTCACAATTTATCGAACTGTAATGTGATGTTGGTAGATTTGCAGATTCTTATTCTGGTTTTAAATTATAAACTGCGAGACGAGACTTTGTGCCAAGAGATTTAACCATGCCCGGGGCCAGAAATAAAAGATAAAGAGTAGGACAGCTGCTGTACAGGCTTTTAAATGTTCAAAGCACCGTGCGAGATGCAGATCGCGCGGCACGGCAGCAGCAAGCCAGCAGCTGATCGAGCAAAGAGGAGGTAAAAAAAAACTGTATTTGTTTCCCATTGTATCACCGTTTAAGAGGGGGTTTCGGAGGAACAAACGCGTCTCCTTGGGGTGTGTGTAGCCTCCCTCTTCACAACACGAGCAGCATAGATGTGAAGTGGCTGGCGCGTAGCGCAGGCCATTGGCGAGCAAAGTGAGCAGGGGGCGAACCCCCTAGTTTAATTATATTTTAGGATCATGAGAAGTTAGAGTGTGCTGGCATTGGGAATGAAAACTAGACAGATGCAATGCATTAACTGCCATAATATTAAAGTATTAGAAAAGAGAATATCCGGCTCAAAGTGTGACTCTGAGCAAGTCACCTAACTTCTCTGTGTCCAGGAAACAAACAAACGTATGTAGTACTGTGCATAAGGCCTAGACAATTTAGATGAAATGAAAACCTGCACCCAATGTGGACCTCAAGTACCAGCGTTAGGTACATTTGATGTATGCTGTCACACATGTGCTCCAAGGGGACACCTTCAGGGCTCCACCAAAGTAAGCTGTACCACCTTGGGATGAGAGATGGTGTTAATGCTAATAGTTTCTCCCTTTTCACCTACAGCTCCAGTGGAAGACCTTAGCCTATCCCAGCTCACAAAATAAGCTCTTCCCCTTTCTGGTTAAAAAACATGCAGCCTTTGTAGGTGATTATGATCAATGACATCTTAGGTAGGCTGAACCAAAGTGATCAACTGATACAGAAACAGTAGCAGGAATACACACTGGACAGGGACAACAGGCTGAAAAGGTGAGGTTGTGGTAGATGTGGCCATTTTAACCTGAAAATTGTATACCATGGCAAAAGTGAGCATAGCAGCTAGACACTTGGTGCTCATCCTACTTCATCAAGATCTCTCCAAAGCAGACATTTCACAGCAGACTGGTGTTACTAGATGTGCTGTCCAAGCTTTTTGGCAGAAGCAAAAATAAACAGGTGAGACTGAGGACCAGAAAGTTCAGCAAACAAGAAATACATTGAGTTTACTTCCTTTCTAAACTGGAAGATGTCCAGAAATATCTATCAGTGCAGAACTACCAGAAACCATCGGGACTCTACAATACCCATCTTCAGTTTGGAGAAGTCTTATAGGAAGTGGTCTCCATGGGAGTGTTGTGTTCCACCAAGGAACGCTCACGTATGGATGAAAACACAAGGACTGGAGTACAGAAAAATTGCCACAGGTGACTCTGGATAGGCGAGTCAAAACTTCATATCTTTGACTCTTAACAGAAGGCAGTTTGTCCAGGCTGTGGAATGATACATGGATGAATGTCTGTAGGCAAAAGTGAATCAAGGTGAAGGTTGCCTGCAGGTTTGGGGCTGCATTTTGGCAAATGGAGTTGTTGATTTGATCAAAGGTGATATGTTCCTCACTGCTAGTCTTATTCATCATGCAGTAACACCAGGGAGGTGACTGATCAGTCACAAGTTCATTCTGCAGTGTGTCAGTGACCCTAAGCACATGGCCAAAATCTTAAAAAGTGGAACAGGCTATGGGCAGCTCTGAGCTCTAATTTCAACATAATCGAGTCAGTCTGGCATTACAAATAAGATGACCAAAGTCTACAGTGGAACTGTGACAAGTGAGCAAGTGACCACCCAAGGATCTAAGTGGATCTGAGAGAACGCAAATGAAATATTGATTTCATTTGTTTGTTTGTTTTTTCCTGTTTACTGAGCTTTCTAGGAAGTTTATTGATTAATAAAAACTATTCATGTCATTATGTTTTAAAAGCGTTCCTACTTTACAGCCTAAGACTCATTCCCAGTACTGTATATATGTGCAGTGTTTTGCAGTATATAACAAAAGTACATGTGTAGCTTGATATATCGTACTATGAAGCTGTATTTTTAAAGGAATGTGATAATATTAAAGATGCTCTATAAATAAAATGCATTTTTATTATTAACAAAAATAATATTCGTTTTTGACATATTAGGCCTGATCATTTTTCCTTTGTAAGGCTTGCATATCCATAACTCACACCCACAGCAAAATATTCAAATGCCAACACCATTAGAATTGCAAATTCCAAATGTAAATTTCACCTTACATAAACAGATATCTAATAGTGTCGTTTTACTCACTTCTGAACCAATAATAGTAATAATAATGATATAATCAGCAGGCTCGTGTTGCCGACATCATCTGTTGATGTCACATTTCCATATACAAGCTTTAAAAAAATACAAGCCTCAACAGCAGCGACATCATTTAGTGTAACCTTAATCTGTCACAGACACAGTAATTATTTGCCAGCCATGATTAGATGAAGTGCTTAATAGACTTTGTTGACAGATAGCTGGCAGTTGTGAATAAATATGTGAAGAGTGAGATATTAAAATTATAGTCAAATTAAAAATAAAAAAGTCTGACCTCTGTCACATTATCCTGTTCAGATGGTAGAGGTAATCAGGTCAAAGCTCCTGTAAATTATTTTTGTTTCTTGTTTTATATAAACTGAGCAAGTTGAAACTGGGCATCCCAGTTGTTAAACAGCGGATACAGTATGTATAAGGCAGATGTTACTTGCATTTTATTTAATATTGAGCATGCATTGTAAACAGTTTAAGCACATTGGCAATGAGAAATAAAATGTCAAATTTATTTTAATGGTTGTAGGCAGAGTTGCTACAAGTCTTTCTAGTTGTAATTAGCTTGTTTGTTCCTGTTGTTCCACTGTAATTGTTTTAAAGAGGTTTTCTCTTTCTTTTTCTAACTGGCCAATTAAAAATGAGCAGGCTTAGAATTAATAAAGTATGAGGTGTTTTCATTATTATAAAATGAGTTCTGTAACAAAATGTTATATAAATATAGGAATTTAGCCATACAAATACAGAATGGAACGACAATACTACGAGTATTATCACTACAGTGCTTAAACTCCATACACCATTGGACATTACTTACTGTAATAAGAACAATAATAATAGTAATGATATTATTATTTAAACATTTATTTATCAGATGCAGCTCACAGAGCTTTACAATGAATTACAATACACAGAAACAGTAACAAAAGCAATAAATAGGAAAAAAAGGGCAAAAAGGATAGCAACCGTTGAGAGTAAATACATGTACTGTATACATGTTGTAAACTCAGACATAATTATATAATCTCTATATATAATCTACATTTGGATCTTGATCTTTGTTTGTCCGTGAATGAATTCGAAGAAGAAGCACTAGATGGCAGTAGAGAGACAGCTAAAACATAGGCATTGCATTAACACTTTATGCTTTAAAGAGCCTGGATACCTATGTGTCCCCCTTTTATAACCATTGCTCCGTGTATATTGCCTTACTCTTTTGATTGGCACAAAGCAACCTGCGAGATTGGAGAAAGGTTGAGAAGAGATCATGAGAGGAAACAACATCGTCGTGAAAACGAGACGGACTGTGAACGGAGAGAAGCAGAAATGCTCCTACACCACCACATAATTACTATTCGGACAGTGATTCTGAGTAGGCCGTTCCTATCGAATCAATGTTCAAGGGTTTTCTTTTGTAATTTTGTTTCCCTTATAAAAAATCATAATGCTGTGCAACGAAGGGCCCAGTTCACGACTGGCAGCCGTGTTTAAACAGGGAGCCCTTCACAGACAACTTTAACACGCGCAATGTAGTTGGGTGCACATGACTAGTACAATATAACTTACCTTTTATATAGCGCTCTTCACTGAGTGTAGGTGCAGAGCACTGTGACCAATTCTCAGTTAAAATACAAGTACAGATTAAACTAATTATTAGATTCAGAAATGGTACACGTATCAATGCAGATTAGTTAAAACACACAAACAACTAGGTAGAACTTGTTAAACATAAAAGGAAACCAATAATATCTGTCCATTAATTAATTAGTGAACAATGGCCCAATGACAGCGGTAAAGATTAATATCAAACAAAAATAAAGTCACAATCTGGGAGATGTCGGACAACTGCCCACCCACCTGCTCCTGAGTTTTCTATATTGGAGTCTGTGCTAAGCATCCAATCTGACGACAGAAATTTTCCATCTGATGATTCCAATGCCCCTTTATCCGAGATGACTTTTTACATATGCAAGAGAGCAGCCTGGCAGTAGCGCAGAAGCACCACGTATCGTATCCAGATACCGAGAAGAGAAACAAAATATTGTGATACTTATATTGCTGTACTAATGACTAACAAAGAAAAATGCAGTATGAAAAGCTAATCAGCAGCTCTAGTCATGGTATACTTGACTAAATCCATGAGACTTCAGCCAGATTTAAAAGCTGAGACTGAAGCGGCAACTCTTATATTAGCAGGCAGATTATTCTATAGCTGTTGCTAAAAGCTCAACCTTCCACTGTTATTTTATTATTCCTTGGAATATTAAGTAGGCTGGCCTCTTAAGATCTCAATGTATGCTCGTGTTCATAAATAATGAAAAGCTCAGATAAGTAAGTGAGGCCTTGGCCATTTGAGGCTTTATAAATTAAAAGAAGTATTTTGAAATCAGCACTATAAGATATGGCATAGCACCGTGGTGTACGTTGTCCTGGATGGGAGAGTTTCTGGAACACATCGTTGAAGTGACGTCAGGGATGGTATAATAATACAGGAAGACTGGGAGAAAGTTACCAATAATAAGCTAGTCGTCCTCCTTGAAGATGGCAGCAGGAAGGCATGTAGGCATGTGCTGTAGCGTTGCCTGTGTTGTGTTCTGGGGAGTCCTAAAAGCACAAGTACAAAATACTTTTAAAAGCTGCCCACTAATGGGGGTGAAAACACCATCAAAAACCCCAAGTAGAAACCCAAATAATCAAGACAAATCTTTTTATTTTCAAAAGGCTCTGAAATGCACAAAGCTCCATGGAGCACAATGATTTGCCTGAATAAGCAAGGCAATGCACAAAGAACAAACTCCCAATACAATAGCTAAAAATTGTGGTCCTAAATGGAGCAGAAGTTGAAAAATATCAATAAATTCAGTTCCAGTACAAAATCTAGAGGCAAGGTTTAAAACAGAGCAAGGGCTCAAAATCCAGAAAATCACAAAGGAATAGTAAAGCACAGAAACACAAGAAAAACACTCCACCTCCCAGCGCATTCAATGAACTGTCTGGAACTATGGGAGGCCCTCCTTTAAATAGTGTGGAGAGCTGTTCCCTGGCGGTGATTGGTTGGTGGCCCTGCCCCTTGGGGAGCCACCCACAAAACACAAGGGACATTAGCTAAACCACATCCCCTTTCCCAACACACAGAAAAGGGTACATTATAAACAAAAGAAGCATTTGTACAAATAAATAACACAAAATTAAAAAATACAGACACAAAACACAATTGTGAACACATGCCAGGGGGAAATTAGAGGCTGAAATGTGACAGCCTGACTCTTTAATGATCATTTCTCTGACAGGCTTGTTGGTATACAGTACCTTTACAACATATTCTCCCTCTTGGAAGTTTTCATATTTTGTTACACAACATTTAATCAGGCTTTTTTGACACTGTCCATAGAAAAAGACTCCTTAATGTGAGTATAAAACAGATCCCCACAAGGTGGTTTAAATTAAATACAAATGTAAAACACAAAATAAATGATCGTCTAGGAATTCACCCCCTTTATTACGACACACATAAATCCTCAATGGTACAGTCAGTTGGCTTTTGAAATCACAAAATTAGTTCAATGGCGATCACCTGTCTGAGATTTCAATTGATTGTAGCCTAAGTGCCCCTTTATATGGAAGGTTTAAAGTGAGGAGAATCATTATAGTGGGCTAACCTACACAATGGAAACTAAAGAACACTCCATGAAAAAGTGATAGAAAATTCAAGTGATGAAGACAAGAAAATATCCAAGCCGCTGAATATCCCTTGGTGTCCGGTTACATTAATTCTTAGAAAATGGAAAGAGTTTGGCAGAGCTGTAAATCTGCCTACAGCAGGCCGTCCACTGTGATCGTTCAAGAAGAAGACTGGTGAGGGAGGCCACCAAGGGATCTGTGGGAACTCTGAAGGGGTTAGACGCTTCAGAGGCTGATGTTGGAGAGACTCTGCAGACCACAACTGTAAACCAGGTGTTTCAATAGGCTTTTGGCAATGTAGCAAAGGAAAAGCCTCTCTTTAAAAAGAGGAACAGAGAGCACATGGGATATTCTGAAGTCACCTTGAAGGACATTCTATTGTCTGGTGAGGCCAAAATTAAACTTTTTGGCCATCAAACTAAATGCAAGCTAAGAACTACACAATATTAAAAATATACCACCTCATCTAGTAGTTGCCGCATCATGCTGTGGGGATGCCTACTCTGCAGCAGACCCCCAGAAGGTTTGTGAATGTAAAATGAATACAGCAACAGTCAGGGAAATCCTGATGGAAATTCTTATGCAGTCTGCAAGAAACAACCACTCCAAGAACAAAGACAAAGCTACACGAGAACGGCTTAAAAAAACAACAAAGCTGAATTTTCTGGCGTGGCCAAATGAGGGTCCAGGGGTCTCATTTATAAAACTCTGTATGGATTTATGCCATGAAAGTATGCATAAGGAAAAAAACAGGACAATGCATACAAAGAAAAAAGTCTGATTTATAAAACCCGGCCTACACACACTTCTATGCAAGTAACCCTTTATACATCACAAGCATCTCGTAAATGTGAGGGAACAGAGACAGTGAAATATCAAAGTCAATTAATAGCTCTTGATACAATTAAATCAGTCATTAGGGAATGGAAACATTTTGCCACAGCTTTAAATCTGCTAGAGCAATCCTGAGTGATTGTGCAAGAAAAGCAGTTAGGGAGGCCACTTAAAGAATTGTAAAACTTTGAAGGAGTTACAAGCCTCAGTGGCTCAGACTGGAGAGCCTGTGCAGACAGTAACTGTTGTTTGGTTGCTTCACCCAGTCGTGACTTTAAGGGAGAGAAAAAAGAAAGCATATGACACCTTGGGTAGAGTTTACTGAAAGAATGTAGAGTCCGCATTTAACCTCAAGTGGACTTTGGGGTTTGGGAGAAAATGGAAAAATGTTCTTCTCAACAAAGACAATGACCAGGATACTGCATGTGTAAGGCAGTTGCACTAATCATTGTGTCAACCATACTGTCTATTATTATTATTATTATTATTATTATTATTATTATTATTATTATTATTACTAATGAAGTCTGGATTATAGACTCATTATCACAGAGGCATCAAATAATTCCAAAGAATTACTTACGGCAGGGGACACCACCCATTATTTTGGAAAATCTATTACAGTAATCCCTCCTCCATCGCGGGGGTTGCGTTCCAGAGCCACCCGTGAAATAAGAAAATCCGTGAAGTAGAAACCATATGTTTATATGTTATTTTTATATATTTTAAGCCCTTAAAAACTCTCCCACACTATTATAAACATTTCACGCACAATTATACAGCATAAACCCTTTGTATTCTCTTAGATATTAGGTAAGATTATGTATGTAAACACAGTTTACATACAGTAAAACCTAAATATTATTTTAAAGATATCGAGCGGTCTCCGATATCACATACGTTACAGCCATTATGACAGACAGGCCACCAGCAATAAATACGTACAATGCAAGAAAAATTGTATACAGTAAAATGTGTGTACAGTGACCACTAAACTATGTACATGTAATAAGTACTGTACGTAAATAATTAATTATGGTTACTCACCAACAATGACACGACGACTTGTCCGATAACGATGAGTTTAATTTCACGCACAACAAAGGATAGCGTTACAGCTCTTCTAAAGGAGCCTCTTCAGGCGACTGTGTAGCACCCCGCCGTTGTTCTTCTTCCATCACTCTTCAATCCCAAATCCCTAAAGCAGATTCCATCCAGACTACTGCCTTTATCACGTCCACTTGCAACTCGTTTTGCGCCCTGGTTAAAGGACACTGCGGCTGTAGATCTTATATGCTTTTCCTCCTTTTTAAATAAAAAGAAACCGTGGACTCATTGATGCTGTAATGGTGTCCTGCAGCGGTGTAGCTGTTCCCTTCCTTCAACATATCCAAAACTTTTACCTTTTCTGCAATCATTTGCATCTTCTGTTGGTGCTTGGACACGGATCCTGCAGCAGTAGCAGGGGCACGTTAATGCTGAATGAATGAGATTAGACTTCCTGGTTAATGCACCACTCCGTCGCTGAGCCAATCAGCAGCACACAGGAACTTAAACTGCGTGCTCTGATTGGGTAGCTTCTCAGCCATCCGCCAATAGCATCTCTTGTATGAAATCAACAGGGCAAACCAACTGAGGAAGCAAGTACCAGAAGTAAAAAGACCCCATTGTCCGCAGAAACCCGCGAAGCAGCGAAAAATCCGCGTTATATATTTAGATATGCTTACATATAAAATCTGCAATAGAGTGAAGCCGCGAAAGACAAAGCGCGATATAGCGAGGGATTACTGTACTTCACTGTTGTCATCTAATTATTACAGACTAGCCATTCCCTGCGGCTCCACCTGCATAGAAGTGAAACAGGGACAGTGAGGAGGGCCCCGACCAGCTCCCCACTCTTGACGTCACGCTTCCCCCTCCCCTCGGCCCGCAGCCTCTGTCTTGGATTAGCGTGAATATATCGCTACTCTGCAAACGAACTATGACTCTTAGCGTGATGAGAGAAGTCGCAAAATCAACCAGATTGTATAAACAAATTAAAGAAAAAAAATCCAATCTAAATCCATTAAGTGGTTCTCTTGTGAAAAAGCGGACAGACATACAAAAATAGTTTTAATTTAAGTAGTCTGAAAACTCCTATCAGGAATCATTGTCATAGACTTACAGAAATCCAAGGCAACATATAGCAAATAAGGAGGGGTGCGTAAAATGGATATTGAGGGAAGAGATGGGATGAATGAGGCGGGTTTTGGAGGGTATTGGTCATAAATTCTTATTTATGATGTGCATGTTCTTCTTTTCAAGCCTGCATGTGCTGTGTTCATGTCCAAATGTCTGTTAATGGTGTTTTCATTGGAGAGCCACATTTCAGCCAGTTCTCTGGCACTCTTAATATTAGTCTTGAAGTTTGCTTGTGCTGTGTCCCATTTAAATTGGCGTCTGGTCGAACTTATGTGTGCGTAAATCAGAGAGAGTGGGCCCTTCCTTCTGACCAGCATTGTGATGTTCCTGTATACGTCCGGTGGAGTGTTTTTGATGTTTGTACCACGTATACAGCTGGGCAATGAATCACATGGTATGCTGTAAACTGCGTTCTGTATCTCTGCTGCTGAATTTCTTGCTTTTGACATTAAAAACGCACTGTGTGCAGAGTGTTTGTAGGCTTGTGCGCTATTTTTTGCCTGATCTGGATTATAATTAATAATAATTATTACAGACTAATGACTGGCTGTTGTGAGCTGTGCTCATTGCCAGCAGCAGCCAAGTTGATTAATGCAAATTAATTTTTGGACGCTGATGTTGACTTCAGTGCATGGACATGTATAATGCATTTGCTTGTACAGACCTCAGTGTGAACCTCCCATTCTACCACGTCCCAAAGATGTTCTGTTGAATTTAAATTCGGTGACTGGAAAGGACCACTGACAAACACTGAACTCATTGTCATGTTATTAAACCCAATTTGAAACAACTTTTACTTTTGACATGGTGCATTATCTTGCTGGAAGTAGCCTTTAGAAGATAAGTAATGAAAGATAGATAGATAGATAGATAGATAGATAGATAGATAGATAGTAGATAGATAGATAGATAGATAGATAGATAGATTAGATAGATAGATAGATAGATAGATAGATAGATAGATAGATACTTTATTAATCCCAAGGGTAAATTCACAAAAAAGGGGGTACAAGTGGTCAGAGACAACACACAAAAGGATGTTCCATTCAAGTGATGATTGATTGGTATTAACAAGCCAAGAAAGCATTGTCTACTCCATCAGACCACAAGCACCCAGCCTGGACTATTGACACAAGGCAGGTTATGCTCATGGGTTCATTCTGTGGCAGCAAATTCAGAGCCTACCATCCGTGTGCCTCAGCAGAAATTGAGATTCTTCAGACCAGGCAATGGTTTCCAGTCTTTAGCCTTCCAGTTTTAGTGAGCTTGTGCCATTTGTAGCCTCATCTTCTTGTTCTTGAGAGACGGGAGTGGAACCAACGTGGTCTTCTGCTGTTGAAGCCCATCCGACTGAAATCTCACGTGTTGTGCATTCTGAGAAGCTTTTCTGTTCACACCAGCTGTACAGAGTGCTTATCTGAGTTTCCATGGCCTTTCTGTCAGTTCAAATGAGTCTGTCCAGTCCTCCTCTGACCTTTCTAATCAACAAGGCATTTCTGCCCACAGAACTTACTGGATGTTTTTTGTTACTCGCACCATTCTGAGTAAGCTCTAGAGACTGTTTTGCATGAAATCCCAGGCAATCAGCATTTACAGAAATTACAAAGACCAACCTGCCTGCACCAACAATCATACCCTGGTCGAAATCACTGAGATCATGTTTTACCTGTTATAGTGTTTGTTGTGATTATAACTGAAGGTCCTGACTAGGGAATCCATTACTAGGGAATAGGGAATTCCCAGACATTTTTCATTCCCCGCATTCCCGGGAATGAATCTGCTGTAATTCCCCGATAAAACGGGAATGGCCAAGCTCGCATATATAGTGTGTAAAAGTGTAAAAATCGATAAAGAAATAACAGAGTTATAGTTGAAAATAATTAAGGTGGCACCATTGCTGCAGCTTGCACTTCATCAGACAACAGCTTTGAACAGCAAGTTGAAATTGCAATGCGTCAGTCTGTTGCATCCGCATAACTGTGCTAAGAAACTTGCCATCACAGAATGATGACAAGAAACTGGATGCATCAGTAAAAGCTGAAATGGCGCTGTTTCAGAGCAACGGCAAGCGCGGGTGTTGTTTAGAACAAGTATATCAGTGTCTGATGACTGTGCCGCCTACTTCAGTGGAGGCAGAGTGTGCTTTCTTAGCTGCTGGCGTACTCTGCATGAAGGTGCGCTCTAGCCTGGACTACCGCACGCTGGACACATTGTGCTTTCTACGCTCTTATTACTGCAACTAACTAGATGCATGCACTTATATGACAGCACGAACTGCTTGTAGATAAGGTCAGTCTTTTATTTGTGTCAACATATTGCAGTAGGTTTATTAAAAATAAGTGCCGGTCATTCTAAAACCGTTCACATGTGAGATGCTCGTGCACTGTGTCATCCCGGGTACCCGGGAATGAAATGCGGGATTCCCAAATTCCCGGGAATGGATAAACCCGTCCGGGAATGGATTCCCTAGTCCTGACCCGTATCTGCATGATATTATGCATTGCGTTGCTGTCATGCGATTAGCTGATTAGATAAGTGCATGGATACTCATATGTACAGGTGTTCCCAATAATCGCCTCAGTGAGTGTACACAACGGCATGGCGCACGATGCAATATGAATAATGCTCACCAAGTAGTAGTAAGCGAGCTTTTTTTTTTTTTGCCTAACACCCCCTGACTGACTGGTGTAAGAAAACCCCACATATGATATACTGTTAAACTCATCTTGATGTCTAGTTATGTAAGACATCAAGCTTTTTGGGGTTGCCCCCCCATTTTTAGCCCCCTAGACCAAAAAATAAAAACTCATTTGTAAGCCATTTTTGGACCATATTTTCTGCTGAAAAATATACTCTTATGATAAAGAGGAAAGAGAGAGGAGTCTTCAGTAAAAATGGTCAGAAGAACTTGAAAATGTACATGACCATGTCAACCAACCCCAGGGGTTCACCCCCTAATGGGGTACAAGGGGTTAACGTTAATCCTTTTTACCAAACTTAAAAAAAAACAAACATGTATTTCTAATGTACAGTAGGCATGTGGAGTGTCGTTTTATGCTATTTTGAGGTTGAAGTTGATAAACAAGGATATTTGATTCTTTACCGGTGGTCCTAGCCCTCGTAGAACCACCCCCAGAAGAATGACAAATTTCAAACATAAGCATCATTTCTGACTATTTCAAGGTCAGTGATTACGAATATGATGCTTTTTTTTTTGGTTCTTCACTAGAGATCTAGCCTTGTATAGACCCCTTAAAATAGGGTTAAATGTGAACCTCCTGTTCATCCATCCATCCATCCATTTTCCAACTCGCTGGATCCGAACACAGGGTCACGGGGGTCTGCTGGAGCCAATCCCAGCCAACACAGGGCACAAGGCAGGAAACAATCCCGGGCAGGGTGCCAACCCACCGCAGGACACACACAAACACACCCACACACCAAGCACACACTAGGGCCAATTTAGAATCGCCAATCCACCTAACCTGCATTCACATATCATAAATTTCTGTTATAATAATCAAGAATATTTAGACATTAAACATTTAAATTTAAGTACACATTTTAATATTTCTAATATTTGATACAACTGTTCTTGTTTATTTTGTCCTTCAACCTCATGAAGTGAATCATTACATTTCTTATGAACGCCCCTCATTGCAGTGGCTTATACTAATTAAGATTTTAATGGTTATTGATTACGAGCCCCAATTTCTGTATCTAACTGCATTTCTGTGCTGCACAGAATTTATAGGCAACTTATTCAATTGAAAAGTTATACTGTTTATATTTATAGTTAGTTTTATAATACTTATCTACTATTTTACTGTCTTTATCATTTAGATATATATTTTAGGCTTACATATAGGTAACAAGGGCAGTACGGTTTCCTCCCACAGCCCAAAGACATGCAGGTTAGGTGCAATGGTGATCCAAAATTGTCCATAGTGTGTGTGTGTGTGAGTGCCCTGCGGTGGGCTGGCGCCCTGCCCGGGGTTTGTTTCCTGCCTTGTGCCCTGTGTTGGCTGGGATTGGCTCCAGCAGACCCCCGTGACCCTGTAGTTAGGATATAGTGGGTTGGATAATGGAAGGATGGATGGATATTGGTAACATAATTCTGATGTATTCCAGCTTAAATAAAATTGAAATATGACCCAACTTTCAATTCTTGATTAAGTGATGTTTAATCTACATGAGCAATAACAATAATTCCATAACAATGAAGCCTTACAATATTATATGCAACAGTCTTTAATAAAGCTACCATTTGTTTTTATTTTCAGGCTATGTCCATCTAGAAGATCATGTGGGAGCATGTGAAAATAAATACTGTGGTTTGGGCCGGCACTGTGTCATCAACAGAGAAACCGACCAAGGAGAGTGCGCTTGCTTGGAACGCTGCAAGCCCCATTACAAACCCGTGTGTGGATCGGATGGTGAACTCTATGAAAACCACTGTGAGCTGCATCGGGCCGCGTGTGTTAAGAAGCAGAAGATAACGATTATTCATAATGAAGACTGCTTCTTTCAAGGTAGGAGGATGTGTTGCTTATTTAATTCTAAGTTCTCTTTGTGAAGTGAGGAGTCTTATGCATGTACCTGGAAACATTAATGTAAGGAATACAGGTTAAAGTAAGACATTAATTATAAGCAGCACTAAAACTTAAATGCGTAGATCTATGAAAGTGGTGTTTAGCATGTTTGGGGCTCATTTTGAAGTTGCTGAAGCTTTAAAACAGTTACATGTACTCAAACTCAAAAATTATGGCAGTACTATAATTTTCAGTGTGGCAAATGCTTAAGGGAAAGTTATGAGTTATATTTTTACACTGAATTTCATGTTGAATGAAATCTTTAAAGAGATACTTATTTGGCTTAAAATTAAAAAAGAAGTTGAAAGACATTACTTCCATGTAATCACATTCTGAATTCTGAAAATGCTTTTACTAAAGTTGCATGTTGTCTGCAGCCTACCATTGGGTATGGAGTCTCAGGTGGCTCAAAAGGTTTCAAGTATTAAAAGGATATTAAAAGAAATTATTTGTTTCTAGTCATATTTGTTGAATTGACAGGTTTTGTTTTTTGTATAAGTTACATTGTATGTTGTCTGCATCATGCTGATTCAGTGGGTCTCATATGCCTATAAATACTTAAAGAAATAGTTAAAGAAGGTATAAGAAATCAAAAATGATTTGCCTATTTTATATTTGCATATAATAATAATAATAAATTGTATTTATATAGTGCCTTTACGACCATGTTTCTGTATCTGTCTGCATAAAACAACTCAGCTCCAACCATGGAAATTTGTTATGAAAGTTTCATTTTTGTTGAGAATCTTGAACACAGCATACCTTACACATTTTTCACATTTTAAAGATCTTCTATTGAAAAGCATTGGTGATCTTGTAAGTGCATTTATCTTAAAACAGTGAAACATTCTGTGTGACTTCAACTATGGATTAGTTTACCGTTTCAATGTAACTTTTAGAAAGCTGTCTTCGACTCGTATACCTTGTATATTTTCCTCTTTTGCTTGTTGGACAGCTGCTCCTGATGGTAAATAAATTTCCAATACAAGTTAGTTAAATGTAAGGAAAAGTACTCACGCTCAAGATAAGTTAACAAAAAAAAACATTGGGGGTTCCTATATAGATTAATGGATGTTATCTTGTAGGCATGAGTTATTATGTCATACGTACAAGATAAAATTACATTAACAATGAGTGAAATGGTGGCACGGTGGCGCAGTGGGTAGCGCTGCTGCCTCGCAGTTGGGAAACCTGGGGATCTGGGTTCGCTTTCCGGGCCCTCCCTGCGTGGAGTTTGTATGTTCTCCCCGTGTCTGCGTGGGTTTCCTCCGGGCGCTCCGGTTTCCTCCCACAGTCCAAAGACATGCAGGTTAGGTGGATTGGCGATTCTAAATTGGCCCTAGTGTGTGCTTGGTGTGTGGGTGTGTTTGTGTGTGTCCTGCGGTGGGTTGGCACCCTGCCCGGGATTGGTTCGTGCCTTGTGCCTTGTGTTGGCTGGGATTGGCTCCAGCAGACCCCCGTGACCCTGTGTTCGGATTCAGAGTTAGTTTATTATGTTGTATGTACAACTTTGTGAGGGTTCTTCGTTTCATCATCACTTCTGTCCTAATTCATCCATTAGGGGACGTGTTCAGAGGTATAACAGCTCAGTCTGTTAATGTGAACTTTTTATAATAATAATAATAATAATAATAATAATACATTTTATTTATTTGTAGGCGCCTTTCTAAACACTCAAGGACGCCGAACAATAGATAAAACACAGATTAAAAACAAAAGTAAAATACAAAAGTTAAAATCAGACAGAGCAATTGTAATCAAAGAGAAAAAGCAATGTTAAACAAATGAGTTTTAAGTTTAGATTTGAAAAGTAAAAAAGATTCAATATTTCTAAGCTCAAATGGTAGTGAGTTCCAGAGCTGGGGAGCAGAGCAACTGAATGCTCTGCTCCCCATAGTGGTAAGACGGACGAAGGGGAAAGTCAAGTGGATGGAGGAAGAGGATCTAAGGGTGCAGGAGGGAATGGCAACATGGAGGAGATCAGACAGATATGGAGGGGCAAGGTTGTGGATAGCCTTAAAAGTTAACAGAAGAATTTTGAATTGAATTCGGAACTGAACTGGAAGCCAATGAAGCTGCTGCAAGACGGGAGTGATATGGTGAATAGAGGGGGTTCTAGTAATGATGCGGGCAGCTGAATTCTGGACCAGTTGAAGCTTATAAAGAGATAATCCATCCATTATCCAACCCGCTATATCCTAACTACAGGGTCACAGGGATCTGCTGGAGCCAATCCCAGCCAACACAGGGCGCAAGGCAAGAAACAAACCCTGGGCAGGGCGCCAGCCCACCGCAACGTAATACAATACATTACAAATTATTTCTTGTATAGTGCTGTACACTGATTGCAGATGCAGTAAGCATGGTGTAAGAGAACAAGAACTTAGTGTATGAAAGCAACAAAACAACTGCTCTGAAAAGTTGTGAAATGGCAATACATTACAGTGATAAATGTAAAAAATAAATAAACAACAATATAAATACCAAAGATAACATATA
This sequence comes from Erpetoichthys calabaricus, assembly GCF_900747795.2. Classification (NCBI taxonomy): domain Eukaryota; kingdom Metazoa; phylum Chordata; class Cladistia; order Polypteriformes; family Polypteridae; genus Erpetoichthys; species Erpetoichthys calabaricus. Next base: position 230,765,837 of record NC_041398.2, read on the forward strand.
CAGAAACAACATGCAGTCAGGTAGGGTAATACCACAAGAGTTCCAAACACCAACTTTTGAATCTCAGTAGTTACTTTTAGCCGAGTTACGTTTAATGTCGGCTTTACAATGATTTGCATATTCCTCAAAGCCTTAATGTAAAAAGAGTTTAAGTTGAAAAATGTAATTACAAGAGATCATGGATATTCACTCATCTAAAATCTTGAACTTTGAAGCAGCTGACGTTAAACAATTCTAGCCTGAATTTAACCAAAATTTCATCGTTTTTTGTAACTTGTATAACACAAATATTATTCACATATCGTTTTTTTGGATGCCCCCATGTTTTAAACTTGCTCTTGTTACCCTTTTGAAATGTGGTGGTGATACTTGATTTACAGTGTGTCTTCGGAAAGTATTCAGACCCCTTCAATTATTTCACATTTTCACTTTCTACTTCCTCCTTTCTTCTTTCCCTGGCAGATGGTAAAAGACCATATGCCCATTGCTTTTAAGAATCTCAGGCACTTTATTTACTCCTACAAGTCAAATACACGCTATAGCAAGCCAAATACGCACCTGCTGATATAATCTTCACACAAAATAAATTGGCAAATAGAACATTAAAATTCTTTAAATACTACAAAGATATTAAAAAAAAGTTACATAATGTTTTACATAGAGAGCTAACTACAACCAATACACACTATAAGACTATATGAACAAACAGCAATACCTGAGAGAGCAAAAGGAAAAAAAAAGAAAGAAATTGTAACATAAAACGAGGCTCTTGGAAAAATTTCTGGGGTGCTTCTTTTCCACTTTTTCCAAAAGAGAAGGGAAACAATACAAATAAATAATCATTTCAAAGCAAAAAAAAAAAATTTAAACAAAAAAATAAACGGAGCTCCAAAAGCCCATCCTACCTCTAGCAAGCCAAATACACACCTGCTGAAATAAGGACATGCGTACCAATAAATGCACCCCAATCAAAAGCCTGCAACACATGCTCTTCCAATTACTGGTTCTTAACTAACATCATGTACATATTGCATAAAAGTAGTATAACAATTTTGGGGAAATACAAAAAAAAACAATAAAAACCCAAGGTACAAATATAACATGGAAAACCACATTAACCCTGTTACACATACTTATGCTAAAATTATTTAAATTAATTTTTTTCCCAAATCAAACAACACTCAATACCCCAGAATGACAAATCGAAAACAGGATTTTAGGAATTTTTGCAAATCTATTACAAATAAAACGCTGAAATCTCACATTGACAAAGGTTTTCAGACCCTTTACCCAGTTCTTCATTGAAACTCTTTGATTACAGCCTGGAGTCTACTTGGGTATGACACAACAAGCTTCACACAACTGAATTTGGGGATTTTCTGCCATTCTTCTCTGCCGATCCTCTCAAGTTCTGTCAGGTTGTGTGAAGATTGTTAGTGGACCTCTATCTGCAGGTCTCTCCAGGGAGGTGTGATTTTGTTCTAAGTTCTGGCTCTGGCTGGGCCACTGAAGAACATTCCCAGAGTTGTCCCTAAGCCATTCCAGTGTTGTCATCGCTTTGTGCTTTGGGTCATTGTCCTGTTGGAAAGTGAGCCATCTGCTCAGTCCGAGGTCTAAAGCACTCTCTAGCAGGGTCTCATTAATGATATCTCTGTACTTTTCTCTGTTTAGTGTTCACCCAACATTAACTAGTCTCCCAGTCTCTACCACTGAAAACAACCCCACAGAATGATGTTGCCATCACCATGCTTTACCCTTGGAATGGTACTGCACAGGTGATGAGCAATGCCTCATTTACTTCAGACGTGATGCCAAACAATTCCATCATGGTTTCATCAAATCAGAAAATCTTGTTTCTCATAGTCTGAGAGTCTTTTAGCATCTTTCATGTGTCACCTGGCCACTCCACCCTAAAGTCTAAATTAGAGAAGTGCTGCCGTGATAGATGTCCTTCTGGAATTTTCTCACATATCCACACAGCATCTCTGGATCTCAGCCAGAGTCAGCATTGAGCTCTTGGTAACCCATCTTACAAAGGCTATGCTCCCCTGATTGCTCAGTTTGACCAGACAGCAGCCGCTAAGATTGTTCCAGACTTATTCCATTTAACAATTATGGAGGCCACTTGTTTTTGGAAACCTTCAAAACTGGAGACGTTTTTGTAGCCTTCCTCGGATCAGTTGTGCCTTAAAACGATCTTGCCTCTAAGATTTGCAGCTAATTCCTTCAACCTCGTGGCTTGGTTTTCGCTCAGTTGTGGGACCTCCTATAGAAAGGTGTGTGGCTTTCCTAATTAGGTCCTTTCAATTCAGTTGCCCACTGCTAGACTCCAAATCAAGGTGTCGAAACATCTCAGTGAAAATAAATAGAAGCGGATGCATCTGAGATGAATTTCATGTGTGTGTCATAGCAAAGGGTTTCAGCATTTGTGTGATTGTGAGATTTTAGTGTTTTATTTGTAATACATTTGCAAAAATCTTTTTGCTTGGTCATCCCAAGGTATTGTGTGTTGCGTGGGGAGGGAAACATTCATTTAAATTTTTAAATTTAAAAAAAACAAAATGTGCAGAAAGGGGTGTGAATAATTTTCATCGCATATTCTGTTTTGATCACCATTTTTTAAAATATTACTTATGTTTGAGATCTCTGTTTCCCTTCTGCTGTGTTTAAGTAAATGTAACTAACAAGTAAGTGTTTTTAGAAAGTAATCATTTTTTCAGCCTTTTAAAGCACTGATGTTATTTGAAATGAAATGTGTTCATGGTTCATTTTTTTTTTCATAATCTGATCTTTTCTTCTGCGCTACAATTGGGACATTTAGCTTTATGACAATTAGAGCCTATACACTGCTGACATAAATTAAACTGTAATTTAACATGCTTGAGTGGATGAGAGGCATATGAAAGCTAGATAGGACAAACATAACGTAAGAATGCTGCCTTTGTTATAATTTCATAATCAACTTCCTGAAAGCTTGTTAAAGTTGCATTTAAATGCAGATCCTTCAGTTCAGATCCTGTAACCTGCATTACCCCTTTACATTTCATGATTTACAATTGCTTTTGGATTGGTAGCTGACAGCACATACGCTTGGGTAATAGCCACCTGTTGTAATCCTGCCAATTACCGCAAATGTGTTTCCGATCTTCAGTATGCAAAGTTATTCATGAAGCTCTCAGAATTGATATTGCAAATTATGTGTGATTTGGCTGGACATTTATTTTGTGTTTTTGTTTTGTTTTGATATTCATGCATAGGCTTATGTCTTTCAGCAGATAAACCCTGACAGAACAAGGCAATTTAAATTGTATATCTTTGAAACGAAGCCAGAGAGAAAGATATGTCAATAGCAGGAAATTAAAACCTCGGTGTCTGTATGTGTTTTAGAAATTTCATATACATATTTAATATACTACACTTTCTGTGAAAAATACATTAGGTACACCTCTTAGTTAATGTAACTAACCTGCTCCTATAAACAGCCAATCACGGGGCTGCAGCTCGCAAAGCATTAAGTTGCCAATTTTTTAGGTACACCTGTCTAGTAGTATGTTGCATCTCCGTTAAATTTCAGAACAGCATAAATTATCATCCATCTGGGCATGGATACTGCAAGATGTTATGCCATGTAGAAATGACTGTGTCATGCATTAGCTGAAAATTGGACATCTGTAAAGCCTTGCTGATAATAGTTCTTTCCACCTCATCCAAAAGTCGTGTAACAGGTGTCTAAAATAGTAAGTTTAGTTATTTGGAGCGTCACCAAATCCTAATAGCATTCATTAGGTTGTATGTTTTCCTGTTGTGTTCCTGTTATATTTCCCTGCTTTGTTTATTGTGTTAATGTTACGTCATCAGTGTGAGCCTCTCCCGGTGTTCGTTGTGTTACTGTGAGAGGACGTAAGCATGCTGTTATTCTCTGTATAGTAGAGTTAATTCAATTATTTTAAATTGCTTGAGTTAATTTTTTTTGTATGTGACAGTGATAGTAATATGATCTTCATAGTGTACAGTTTTGAATGTTTTTCTATTAATTTTGGTCATGTGGTAATGTGAGCGTTCAATGGCCTTTCCACGTGTTTTTTTTGTTAATTAATAGGAGGAATTGTGGTGCTGTAACAGTCATTTCTTTTTATGTTCTCTGTTTTAACATTTCAGGTATGTTATTTATTTTTTCTTGGATTTGTATACTGAGCGATGCATGAATATACAGTATATGTTGTAATTTAGCATCGTAGTTTTAGTGTTCATTGTGCTACTGTAAGTAAAGTTCAGTCTGTTAATCAAAAAAAATTGACAAATTAAGGAATCCATTGTCATTGCAATTGTCCTTCGTGGTGGTTTGTATGGAACATACAAATCACAACGCAGAAGCTTTGAGTGTTAACTGGTGTCAAGGCCCAGGCACAGCAGTGCGGCACGTGCAGTGGAGACCGGTTACAGACACTCCATAGAGTTGACATCCAGGGACTATGAAATTTTGCTGTTATATTTCTCAAAATATTTTTGTGACAGTAGATGCCTTCCTAACATTTTGGTTACTGTAGCCAACAATGTTTGGATATGTCGTACCTATTTTGTATCTGTAAACTATACTCCACAATATTACACTGACCACCACTGCCATGTTGACACCAAACAGGATTGCTTCATGCTTCTTGTGCCAAGCATGTATCCCTCCATGAACTTGATGCAAATTAGAAAGTGAATTCCACTGGAGTGGAAACAATGCTCCTTTGCACTGGTGTGGGTTACAGGACACAGAACTGGCAGCATTGTGTGTAGTCACCATGAATAAGATACACTCTTTTTGAGGTGCTGAACTGAATCAAGATCAAGGAAGATTGTATTCATAAGTGCCGAGCCACATTTTCCACTCCTCAGCAGTCTAGTTTTAATGCTTCTGTTCTCACTGGAGATGTGGTATCTTATTCTTCATTAACAATATGTGCCCTTGACATGGTCTTTTGTTGTTAATGACAATTCAAGACAAAGGCCAGTCAGTGATGCATTCTGAGATGACATTTTGCACACCAGAATACACTTATAATTTCCCTGATTGTACACCGTTTGTTTACTTGTACCTTTCTCTTTTGACCCACCTGGTCCAGAAGCTGTCTTTGTTTTTTGTCCACAGAACCGCTTATCACTGGAAGTTGTATTTGAGGAGCTAATGATAACAGCTTCTTGGGAGTTGCTAGAACCAATATACCGATACCATCTTCAGAATCAATAAGGTCGCTTGTTTCTTCCATTCCAACACACAATTGAACATTAACTGATGCTAGAAATTCTGTTCTCTCTGATATATGTCAGACTCTTCTATTTCGTTACATGTGACACATTGGGTTGTAGAATTTGTGTGAAGGGATCTGCGTAATAAATTAGTATGCAGAGATTTTGTTGCTATAGGACCAAATATGAGAATGGGACATGTGATCTAAATACCTTTTATTATTGGTGTAATTGTTGCTGCTAGCATCTCAAAAACAGCTGCCCTTTTGGGGTTCTTGTGTACTTCACTAGAATTTACAAAGAATTATGTGGTGAACTAAAGACATCAAGTGAGAAGAATCTGAAGACCATCTCTGAACTCACAACCTTAGGCGATGTCTATGGGAGCAATTCTTGATAAACGTTGTGATGCTAAAAATGAGTTGAAAAGTCCATACTGGCTGTATTTGACTCTGTATGTTGATACAGGCTATTAAGGCTACACTCAGACTGCAATTAAAGTGACTCAATTCCAATTTTTGGCTCATATTCAATTTTTTATTTCATTGTTCAACTTCATTTTCCAATTAATTCAAATCCAATATGATTTTGCATTGATATCTATCCTAAATGCACAGAATTAATACATTTTAATTACTGTATATACTCATGTATAAGTCTGGTCTTGAAACCCAAAAAGTCAATCATAAAATCAGACCCCGACTTATGCACCCGTTCAAAAATGTGACGCTTAATTTTTGTTTTTTACATCTTGCCTCCTCCAATCTCGCAACAGTTTCTCAGGTGCATCGAAGTTTGTTACAGCAGTGCAGTTACCAATTACTTTCACTACTTTAACGACGTTTAATTTAAAACCAGCTTCACATTTTCTTCTGATTGAACACTCCATTGTAGATAAGGGATGCTCTTATGATAAAGGTGTATGAGGGTGTGAGATACAAAAAACACAAATCAGTGCAAACGTTGCTTCGGAATAGTTCGGGTATTACCGTGTGGTCACATAGGCACAATACATAGAAAAACAAGACAGTGTGTTCTGTGGTTACTCTCTCAGGTGGGTGTTAGCATATCATAATCTCTTTAGAATATTAGAACACTCTAGACGAGAACAGGCCATTCAGCCCAGTAAAGTTCGCCAGTCCTATCCATTTATTTCTTCCAAAAAAAAACATCAAGTTGAGTTTTGAAAGTTCCTAAAGTCTTGGACCAGTAGCATCAGTTTTCCGCATTCGACTTATACAGTCGACACTATAAAATACCGGAAATTATATGGTAAAATCAAGCCCAGACTTATCCGTGGGAGAAGTTAAACGCATGTATGTACTGTACATCCATCCATCCATTATCCAACCCGCTATATCCTAACTACTGGGTCACAGGGGTCTGCTGGAGAGTATATACAGTACTTTAAAATAATTTAAAAAAAATGAAATAAAAAGAATATAAACCTATGCTGGGGGGAAAAACCCTGGCTAAAACATAACATCTTCATTCTTCCTTCCCCCTTCTATCTGCTTTGCAGAACAGACCCAACCCTTGAATGGGGAGCCAGTCTACCTCATGGCACAATCACTTGCTCATGCCAGGCCAAACAACTAGTAATAAGTGAAACAATTTGTGCATAATTGAATTTGAAGCAAAATTCAGTGGTTCACTTTGCAAAAAAAAAAATAATAATAAAATTCAAAATCAATTGCATTTCACTTTAAGCAAACTTTGTGCTGTTCTCTCACGGAGAAAGATGTTTAGTTTCTGTCCAGAAATGTTTTCAGGCCTTATATTCGACATGCAACTGCTCAGCTTTTACAATTAAATAAAGATCCATAGTGAAAAAATATGTTATGCCTTGGCTTGGTTAACTGGGTTGTTTGGCAGTGGTGACTTTCTGTGTACTGATAGTTCCTGCGGAGAAAACACATTATTGTGCACTATGATGTCTTCATGTGGAAAATATGCAACATGACACATTTTTTGAAAAAAAAAAAAAAACATACTGCACTCCTTCACACTGAAGTGAACAACGGGCTTAAACAGAATTGACTTTCTGGTGTGGTATGAATTACATGCTTGCTTCGGAATAGTTCGGGTATTACCGTGTGGTCATGTAGGCACAATACATAGAAAAACAGTGTGCTCCGTGGTTATTCTTCCAGGTGGGCGTTAGCATATCATAATCTCTTGGACCAATAGTATGAGTTTTCCTCATTCGACTTATACGACCGACATTATAAAATACCAGAAATTATACGGTAAAATCAACTCCCGACTTATCCGTGGGAGAACTTAAACGCGGGTATATATGGTAATCAGACAGATCTTACCTACTAGACAAGCAAAAATACCACCTATATGCTAACTTGTGACATGTTGACAAATTGTTTACACTGCAGCTCACCATGGTTTGAGTAAAATCATCACTGTAGAAAGCTATGGACACAATATAGGAGCCAGGACTAGTTAGAATAAAATATGGAAGGGTTTGATGCAAAACAAACACCATCTTGAACACCTAAGAGGCATTTAATTGAAGCAACATCTGCCTGCAAGTCTCTTTCAGTAAAATAAATGTAGCAGTATGGTAATATTGGTAGGCTTTTTTTTTATCTATTTTTTTATTTCACATTTCTCTAAACAGATTAAATCTACATCGCTAAAGGAAAAAAAAGACATTTGAACAACAGTATACACAAAGTTTCACGAAAGTAACTCTCAGTTTAACTCTCCAGCATAACAGATAGTTTGCAGTGATGGTGACAACACAATCAAAATCTTATTATGTAGCTCAGTGTGCAAGCAGTATGCGGTATTGCATGCGGGTGTTTTTCAGTCTCCTGATACTGCAGGGCATACTGGGTAAACCAGTCCAGAGATTGAAATGGTCCACAAACCAGTTGTTGCAGACACTCATGTTGGTGAAATTAAGAGTGAGTGTCATTTTTTACTAATTTATTTATTATAAATATTATATTTATTTCACTAATAACAATGACTATGATGAACCCAATTACCCGGCACCTAAACTGTTCAAATTGTGGGATGTGTATCAGGCGTTCATCAAAAATATGTAGAAGGTCTGTGTTCCCAGTCGCGACATAAGTATTGACAAAAGTCTAATGAGTTATAAAGGACAACTGTCATGGATGCATTACATCCAAGTGGGCATTATTCGGTATCAAGTTTTATATGCTGTACAAAGCAAGCTCTGGGTATCTGAAACTCAGTACTTTACACCAGTAAAGGGACCAAGTGGCATGGCAGGTATAGTGTTTTACTACATCATCTGTGCTGTCACTGGCAGATCCTTTGCTTGACTAAGGTTAATTTATAATGATGGACACTTTCTATAACTCACCTGAACTACTTGAGATTTTAATTCAAAGGAAAACTGATAAATATGGCACTGTATGACTGAACTGCTGTGATGTACCTGGTAACTCTTGAGGCATGAACGCATCAAACATCTGAGTAGCTGTGTTGCACAATGATTGTCTTCCTGCTAAGCACTGTTCACAATGCATCCACTGTCAAAGATCATGTCAGGGAAAATGTGAAAATCATTATGCCTTACACTATGGTAGGCTACCATAACACAACTGGCAGTGTCAATCATTCAGGTCAGGCACTGACATTATAAACTGTTATATGGAAGCAACAGAACAAATATTACAAAAAAAATCTCGCAACATCTGCTTAAACAGTGCTATGGGGGTTGGCGATTGTTTCAAAACATCACATAAAGCCCGTATACTACATCTTTATCAGCTGAGCTGTGAATATGTTGCACATTTTCATATTTTTAGTCAGTTATCCCTGCCATTTGATATGCGGCCTGCCATCAAGTATCCTGGGACAACATTGCATGTATTCGCCCCCACACCTTACCTCTATTTCTGCTAGTCTTGTGTCTATCCATGTCTATTGCTTCTGAAAAACACTCAACATACTTACAGAAAATGGCTCATAGCTCCTGCTTTCTTGTGTGGCATGTCATTTGCTCTGTCCATCTGCTTAATGCCATCGTGGAAGTACTTTTTGTCCTGGATGATTGTATTAGTTATGAACCCTTTAAAAAAATGTATGTGTTTCCAAAAAGTAGAGAATTATAATGGTGACATGTGGAATAAAATTACAAAAAAAAGACATCCATATGCAAAAGGAAATCTCTCTAGAAGACAATACAGTACTGCTACAGGCAGATATTCCTTTAAAGTATAGTAAACAGCCCAGCAATCTCTCTCAGTTACAATGACAAATGGTATGTGGTCAGATTTATTCTTTCTCCCCCTTTTGGGCACAGGCGGAATATCCTTTTAGTTCATACTTGTACCCATATACCATACTATATAGTTTTATAGAAATTTATGACATTTAAAGTGGAATTTAGAGCAAAGGAACTAAAGATCTTAAAGATTCTCCATACTGCACTACACTCTGGCATCCTCTATATTTTTTTAAAGTTTTGCCTTCACCGTGTTGTACCCGACTGTAACCTCTATTAAGGGATACAAATGACTGTCCCCAGTACCATAACCTCTAGGCCACACTGCTTGCAATGTGACAGTACACTGATGCAAAAAGAGCATCTCAGTGACAAAGTAACGATAAATTGAGCTACAATATTCTACTATTAGAAACTTACAACATTAACAACATTTTTGAAAGCATAGAAGAATAGGTGAAGGATCCTTTGGAACCAATCAAGTCAATGAGCACTAAAAAGTGGAGTGTGACTCACTGACAGCAACGTAGTAAAGGTTTCAAAAGAGTGAAAATTCTGAATTCAGATGACCTCAAACTCACCCAGAATATAAATGAAGTAAGCAGATTGATTTTGGAGCTTTCTTGATGAACAATAGTGTTTTGATTTACAAAGCATAATAGGTAGTCACACCAGATGAATGTTTTTGAGGTCATTCATTATATTATGTATCAGAAATGCAGCAGTAGCATCTTGTTTTCTCACTAAGAGCTGCAATAATTCAAATTGTAGGCCTGGCAATGTATTACTAAGTTCAAGATAGAATAAGTATATTCCAGATATGTAATTTATGGTTTGTGTATTGTGTATTGATGGTTTGCTTCATATTTTACTGATGGGTCACGATTTGTTGAAATGAAGATCTACCAGTCAGAGGGCTTAGTAGTTTGCCATGGAGTACCACAGGGTTTAGTACTGGGGTCAGTCCTTTTTATTGTTTACCTTCTTCCCCTTGGTAATATCCTTCTTCTCTACAATATTTATTTTCATTATTATGCTGATGATACACAGCTCTATATGTCCACTAAATCTACTTTCACCCTCTCACCCCTAGTACACTTACTACTTTTCACAATGACATGAATACATTAATAATAATTAATTTTCCCAAACTTAATAGCAGTAAAACTAAGCTACTCCTTATTGGGTCTTAATCATTACTGGCAAAGACATGAAGTTTTAATTTTTTCCATTGCCAGATGCACTATACCTATTTCTACACAGGCTAAGAGTCTTGGTGTTATTCTTGATAACACTCTTTCTTTTACTGCACACTTAATTTATGTTTCCCAGATCATCATTTCATTTCTAGACTTAGCTCTGCTTTATCATAACACAGCACAGAAGTTTTAGACAACACCTTGCATTGACTATTGCAATGGTGGTTTGTGTGACATTTCCAATAAACCTCATTGACTTCATCAACACTCATTCAGAACTCCGCAGTATGGATTATCACACATTCTGAGGTCACTGCATATGTCGCGTATCTACTCCTTCAACTTTATTGGCTTCCTGTGTCCTATCGGATTGTGATGATGCGGGTTCTCTTCAGGCTCCCAACGTCCTGATGGGGGTCCTGAACCCAACACCGTCGATAATGTCACCTAGATGAGCTGACAAATGGGGACAAATCTCACATGAAGCCAGGGGATATATTCAAAAAGTGCTTTTATTAAAACAATCATCAAAACAAACAGTGCAGTGCATCAAATTCAGTAAATAAATCGATAAAAACAAATGTCCAGTTGGGATAAAAACCATCCAATAAATAAATCCTTTAAAACTCGAGGTTAAAATACAGAAGTTAAAAATACAATCTCTCACTGCCTTTACTCTCCGGCCCACCTCCGTCTCTTTCTCCCCGGCTCACCCATTACTCGCAGCCGGCGGAGACCAACAGCCATGAGTTCTTTCAGCTAACCTCCGTCTTGGCCTCCTTCCGGACGTCATTGCCAGACCGTCGAGGTCAGCTCTCCTCCCTTGATCTTTTGCGCACCCGCAGTCACTCCTCAGATCCCACGGGAGGACACCTCTCTGCTCACCCCACTTGCTTGTTTTCAGTGGGGCGAACTAGCCCCTAGAGCACAACTGACTAACGCTACTGCCCCAGCTCATGGTGTCTCCACTTTCCAGGTGGCCAGATCCTCCTGCTAAGACTGCTCTCTCATTTTATTTAACCTCCTTTTCCTTTCTCCTCAATCAATCTCTCTATTTATATATCTCTTTCCATTCAACCCCCCTCTCTCTGGTACCCGTACATATACACCCTCGCGGGTGCTTCCGTGGGTGCAGCGCCTTAATTACACACCGCAGGAAGCCAATGAGGCAATCGTGAACGACTGCACCCACACGTGCAGGTGCGATTCGCTCCAATTACCTCACTAACTCCCCGCGGTCATGCGGTCACGCCCACGGAGAATGACACGGCTATACAGATTTAAAACCCGTCCTTTTTTCTTGAAACCGTGGACCTGCTATACCACACGGATACACTTTAAAAGTTTGTTGTTAACATTTAAAACCTTTCATAGTCTTGCTCCAATTTATCTTGCAGACCTTTTTCATACTTACATTCTCCTCTGGTCTCTATACACTTCATCAATAGATATATGTTCTATCCCAGGCTAAACCCTTAGTACGGTTGGTACCAGGGCCTTCTCTCATTCTGCATCCTGAGGTAAATAATCAAGCCTTGACACACAAAGAGGTTTGGGGCAGCCTCCCGTATAATTGAGAATTGGCTGCAAAATGCGACAATAGATTGAGAAAAACGGTCTTTACAGATAAGAGTCCAAAACAGAACTGCACAGGTAAGTAACATGGAGGATAGATGGTTGGACTGCAGGAAGAAGAAGGATCTTGGGACCAGAACCAGGACCAGAAAATGAGGTAATTGGGCTGCGACTTCTTGGGAGGTGGAACCGGAAGTGATGTCTTCTGGGGTGGATCCGGAAGTGGTGTCTTCTGGGGAGGAACCAGAAGTGACTTCTTCTGGGGAGCCAACCGGAATTTCCCGCATTTGGTCTGTGGGGAGACAAGAGAAAGGATTAATGCACTCTGCCATCTGCCATCCCCTGGACTGATCAGGAATTACCTTCTTTTGAGCCCTTTAGCTGCCTCCCATGTGCACTTGTGTGACAATCCAAACTCTAAAACTCATTTCCTCTTTACATTTGATCACTGAACTCAGTTACAAAATTCAAAACTCAACTCTTTAAACTGGCTCATGGACTTTGAATTGCTCTAGTGAGCTTATGATGTTGTTTTATTAGGCTTTTTTATTCTTAATGTTACTGTTTTATATTACTGTTGATTGTATGTTTTCTAAGGTGACCTTGAGTGTCATGAAAGGTGACATCAAATAAAATGTATTACAATTATTATTGCTACATATTATGCAGATGCTACAGACAGCAGATTTTATGTAACAGCACACAATATATTTAGATGGAAGAAGATAAAATTGAGTTCATCTTCATTACATGTCTACTGAATGTCATTCCAACATCTCTCTCTCTAACTTCTTAAACAAGTTTGAAAGACAAGATTCACAAGACCTACATGAAGTCATTAGGTTAGCTAAAATGGCACCTGTAATATGTAGTCTGAATATCTTATTCTCTCACATCCTAAATAAATGAATTGGCTTTTGTACTTGTAATGAAAAAATTGCCTAACTCGAGGCAAACTAAATATAACCAGGAGATGAAAGAGTAAAGTAGACAGGTAAGAGTCAAAAGCAGACAAGTTTTGAGTCGCACATAGATTTCCAAAAAGAAAACTAAAATTTGTTTTGCAGGTGATTACGCAATTATGAAAATCAAAACTCACTGAAGGTTTTTTAGTGGTTTTAAAACTTTTTTTGGAGGTGGAAACCAAAGAACATTCCTTCCTAAAGCTCTGCTCACATTTGTGCTAATCTATGTTCTTTGGTAATTGAAAGAAAACAAAATCCCAACACTCATTCCCGTAATCTGAATCCTAGAGAACAAACAAGAAATTCTAAACAGACAAAGCAATACTCACAAAACTCCAACAAATGGCGAGTGATTCCCACTCCTCACCTATATAGCCAGAGGGAGGGCCCAGCAGTGGTGATGTCAGGGTTGCCCCGCCTCTTGAGACTCCGCCCAAAAAGAACATGGCACATGAGGAAAATTAAAGACACCATAAGCAATTAACCAATAAACAAAAAAACAAGAGATGTAACATAAAATGATTAGAAATAATAATAAAAAAACAATTAAAACAGCCATAAAACATCAATACCTATGATAATATATAATACCAGTATTGGCACACTGCTCAATAATGTGTAGTTATACAGTTGACTTGAACATTCCAAGTTTTCATCCTCTTTCTCTGTACGTTTATCATTCGTTTGCTCAGAGATTGATGCGCTTGCCGCTTTCTGAGCAGCTCTTCTTTTATCCACCCTAGCAGCCCGCTTCTTCTCTTCTTTCGTTGGAATCTTTTCGTGTTAAAACTGATTATGTCAGAGTTTGTGTTGCAATTATTTAGTACGTTTTCCTTAATTTTTCACTTAAGCTGGCACTTATGTCTTCAATCTGCCTCAAGAATGACTTAAGATATGAAGAGGTAGAGGAAGTGACGGCGATAGGGATAAGAACGGCCCTGCTGCCGAGAGTTGATTCAATAATAAAATCAAATAAAAATAAAAAGAGTGATAAAAATCATCACCCCGAAAGCGGATAGTAGACCTCACGTAGTATATGCGTACGAAATTTCAGGTCAATAATTCAATCGGTTTGCGAGCTACAGGTGATTTAAAATCCTGGACAGACAAACGGACAGCCATGGTAGCATATTACATACAGTAAGAAGACTAGCTGTGTAAGCCGGTGCTGTAAAAAAAACTATTGAAATCATCAGAAAAAAAGTGAAATGCAGAGTTGGCGGACGTGCTTGCCCCCTATGTCTATCAGCGGCTAAGCGAGATTCTCTCTCATTTGTCTTTCTCGGCGGTATCACTTTGGCAATGGAGTCTCTTTCTTTCAGCTTCATGCTGTAGCCTCGTACTTCTTTCTTCTTCTGACTCTTTAACTTGGGGCCGCCGTGCCGGCTCTTTGAGCTTCATGCTGTAGCCTCGCACTTCCAAGGCCGGACAGACAGACACACACACTTCCACGCATAGACGTTTACATATAAGAAGAGGAAGTATTTCTTTATTATAATACTTGTGAGAATCTCAAATTATTAAAGCTCAAGAGGCTCTTTAAAAAAAGCCTGAATGAGATATTCAGATAACTCTTAGCTGTTAAATTCCTGCTATTTGTTAAATGCTTTTCCATTCTTATCTGCATAGAACACCAACATGCCAAATGTTCAATAATCATCCCAATGCACATCCTGATGACCAGACCAGGTTTTCAGATCTAGATAGATTTATAGCATTCATAATTTACTAAGGGTCATTTACTTAATTGTCTCAGATTTTATCTTGGCACCAGAATATTACCCAAACAAGCAAACAGCCAAGTGTACGTATAATGTAGCCAGTAGTTAATTTCTTAACCAAAGCTCTGGTTATATAGTAGCACATTGTTCATATAATGACTTATATTTTAGTTATTGGAAAAAACAAACAATTTTTTAAATCTTTTGCTTCTTAATACAATTTAAAGAAAGTTCCTTACATTAAAAGTCGTGTGGCCCTCCGCCAGAACAGATGGCACAGACTTCATGATAAATAGAGGGAAAAACAAGCAGTGTTCACAGGTAGCCTTGGAGAGTAGCTTGGGTGTTGAGAGACAGAACAATGTGAGTGTCACCTGATATAACAATCCTCCTAGGTTTACAGAGGAGGTGATGAAGCAAGAAATAAGCATGTGTATGAATGATTATTGTGTTGTAGAGGCCAGAAGACATTGGGAATGCAAGGTCCCACAATAAATTACGTTTAGGCTACTAGGCCCCTAATGGGAAACTATTAATCACTATTCAAAAAAGATGGCGAGGACCGTATGTGATTTCTTTCTGTGAAATGAGCTTTTCACTTTGCATCATTTAAATGTTAAATTCCCAATAATGTGTTGTATCCCTCTAAAGTGCTGTTTACAATACTACCTATCTGCTAGTACAGGATACGTCAAGAAATATTTGCTTAAGTATCACTGAATAATTCCCATCTCTAAGATCCTGGCATGTTTTATGAACAGAAGGGAATGCTCTTCTACCTAGAATGACACTCTGGAGGTCAGAACGTAGAAAAATACGCAATTTATTAAATAAACATCTAAACACTCAGTAGGAAAAACACAGGGAGTACCCAAATACAGAACTCAAGAGGGAGGTCATATGCTGCTTTCACGTGTTAGCGGACAGACAGGAAATAATGTGTTCCCAAAATGGGATGCCAGAACTCTGCCTTGGATAATTTGTAGAAAGTAATGCTCCCCAAAATCTCAAAACTGACCTTTGACAACAGTCCACTGTATAAAATAAAAAATATAAATATAACCTGATCGGCCAGAAATGCAGCATTGCATTTGAACCAATTTGAACCAATGTCACCATTAGTATGTTCATCCATCCATCCATTTTCCAACCCGCTGAATCCGAACACAGGGTCACGGGGTTCTGCTGGAGCCAATCCCAGCCAACACAGGGCACAAGGCAGGAACCAATCCTGGGCAGGGTGCCAACCCACCGCAGGACACACACAAACACACCCACACACCAAGCACACACTAGGGCCAATTTAGAATCGCCAATCCACCTAACCTGTATGTCTTTGGACTGTGGGAGGAAACCGGAGCGCCCGGAGGAAACCCACGCAGACACGGGGAGAACATGCAAACTCCACACAGGGAGGACCCAGGAAGTGAACCCTGGTCCCCAGGTCTCCCAACTGCGAGGCTGCAGCGCTACCCACTGCGCCACCGTGCCGCCCTAGTATGTTCAGTTTGCTCTTTATTATCACAAAAAGATACAGTTCGTCTTTAATAGCTTTTTTTGCTGAACAAATAAGGAATCAACAGCAATCTGTTGTTTTCTCCCAGAAATCCAATATGAAATCCAAAAATTTACATAAATGTACTGAAGTGGGAAGGTGAAACGTTACAAGCTGGAGCTGCAAAAATGCTGATGCTTTATGAACACAGCAATGCACAAAGGCAAATGTTTTTTAAAAAATAAGGTAAAAATGTGCAGAAGGACAAAAGGTCAAAAACAGGAACTCCAAACCAAGTTTATTAAGCAAACTCTAATAAAAAAATAATGTATTAAAGTTCAAACAGCAAAACACTAACCAAAATCATGAGAATAAAGGCAACTCTAGACAGTGCCAGTAGCCGTGCATGAATGAAAATGCTGGAGTACCCAACGCTTCTGGGCTCCCGCTTTTTTCCCAAAACTCCATCACGCGATTACTGCAAAACTGTTGGCATGCAACAGACTCAGATATGACAGGCCTGGAACAAAAAGTGGGCAAACAGAAAAGCACAGTCCCAACCCATTCAATAAATATGGTATTATATAGGCAAGAGCGCTGGATGTTCCCTGGGGTATGTTGATGTTCCTTTCTAGTGCCTGCTTTGTTCATTTTAAATTATTATTTTTCATATGTATATTATACTAGCCGTTCCCCGCAGGTCCACCCGCGTAGTAGTCAAACAGGACAGTGAGGCGGGCCCTGCCCAGCTCCCTACTCCTGACATCACGTTTATCCCATCCCCTCGGCCCACAGCTGTCTTGCATTAGTGTGAATATATCGTTCCTGCAATTGAACTATTATTCTTAGTGCAATGAAAGAAGTTGCAAAATCAAACTGGAATGTTCAAGCAAATGATAGAAAAAAACCCAATCTAAATCCGTTAAGTAGTTCTCTCGTTCACTAGCTAAGCGGAGGTTAGGTACATGGCCTCTCTACTCAGCAAACTGCGTGTCTCTCAGATTTGCTCATATAAATCGGTACCACAAGCAAACTATGATACATAGCACAATGAGAGAAGTTGCAAAATCAACCAGAATGTTCATGCAAATTGTAGAAAAAAACCCAATCTAAATCCGTTAAGTAGTTCTTTCATGAAAAGCAGACAGACATACAGACAGACAGAAGTTGGATTTTATATATTGTGAAGAAGGAAGGGGGTTGCCCCTCCGAAACCCCCTTCCTTCAACGTTGATACAACAGGAACAAATACAGTTTGCCTCCTCTTTGATCTGCTAGCTGTTGAACTGCTGCTGTGTCGTGTGATGTGCTTTTCGTGCAGCATTTCATATATTTAAAAGCCTGTACAGCACCTGTCCTTTTTGGCTCTTTGCTTTGTCTCTCTCTCCTCCTCCAGACATCCTCTGCTCCTGTTGGGGGTCCCGCTGCTGACGCGCACCCCTATGATGAGGAAGATGTTTTTGCATTCTTTTAATTGAGAGACGGAACTGTCACCTCTGTCTTCACATGGAGTTCGTTTTACTTTTGAAAGAGACAAATGTTTGTTTGAAGTCTTTGAATGAAGTTCCTGTCTCTACAATCGCCTGTGTTTCTGTGCAAATCTGTGACCCAAGCGTGACAATATATAGAGATTTATGTATTTATTATTAATATTGTTCCCTTTAATTACTATGGGCGGCATTGTGGCGCAGTGGTATTGCTGCTGCCTTACAGTAAGGAGACCCAGGTTTGCATGCCAGGTCATTCTTGCATGGAGTTTACGTGTTCTCACCGTGTCTGTGTGGGTTTTCTCAAAGTGCTCTGGTTTCCTCCCACTGTCCAACAACATGCATGTTTGGTGAACTGGTGATGCTAAATTGGCCCTAGTGTTGTTTGTCCTACGATGGACTGATGTCCCGTCCAGGGTTTGGTCCCTCCTTGTGCCCTTTGTAGCTGGGATAGATTCCAGCACCCACCACGACCCTTGTCAGGATTGAGCTGGTTAGAAAATGAGATGACCTACATGATATATATATGTGAAAAGACGGAAGAGATAGCGTCTTTCGTTCGTTTTTGTCTACTTTGTATTACAATGGGTGTGGACTCTTCTGAATAGAGTTTTAACACAGCTCCGTCCACACCCATTGTAATACGAAGGAAACAAAAATGAATGAGAGACACTATCTCTTCCATCTTTTCACTTCAAATAGATACTCAAAAACATTCATTAATCGGAGCTTACACAGAAGACGCCAAAAAACTCGGCAAACAATCGACTTGAATCAGAACCCCCACCCCACCTGGCACTCATTCCCTTATCACCACAAGGTGTCTGAAGGTACAGTGCGCATCCTGGCCAAGTCAGGCGTCAGAATAGCACACAAACCCACAAACAATTTGAGCACGGTCCTCTTTAATGCTAAAAACAAGAAATCGATAGCAGAAACACGAAACACAGTTTATAGCATTCCATGCAGTTCTTGCTCAGCGGTATATATAAGACAAACTTCAAAAAGAATCGCAACACGTATACAGGAACACCACAACGCCGTCAGAAGAAAGGACTCACTTTCATTGATCTACACAGATACTAAATCAACAGGACATACATTTAACTGGGACAATGTACAAGTAAAATTTAAGGCCAGTACTAAAAGTGTCAGAGAGCTGGCCGAATCTTGGCTATCAAATGAGAACGCCATCAACAGACACTTGGACATAAATCCAGCATATGCAAACTTAAGAAGAACATGTTCATAATAAATAAACTGTACACCCAATCCCCCCCCCCCCCCCATCACACTGACTTAGCCACCCCACCCCCTCCACGTAATGTTTTGCTATATATTGCCTTTGATTTCTTGTAAGTCTAAGCATTATCCTCTGATGAAGACCCTTGGCAGGGGTTGAAAGCTGAGGAATAAAAAGTACTTTATGATATGTGATTCATTTTTTCTCCCATTGTGGATCTCCAGCTGCAAATATGCAAACCGTATCACAGACCTTCTCTTCCATATATATATATATATATATATATATATATATATATATATATATATATATACTGTATATATATTCAGTGTGTGTGGACATTGCACCTATGGTTCACTAGAGCAGAGGTCAATTAATGGCATAACTTAATGACCCTGAGCTCCAACACATTTTCAGACTATGGTGATCAAGCAAGTGATGGATTTGTTTCCATTGGGAACGCCTAAGTGACTGAGATGACAATTTCCACTTTTAGTTTTGTAAGCAGAATGCCAACAAAGAATAGAGGTGGTCAGAGCTGTAAATCTGTTCACACACATAAAATGCAAGACTTCTCTTTATAACATGTTAGCCCCTTAATAATTGCCCTTGTCAGGTTATATATAGGGGTACCATATATTCTGTATGTTCGTACTGTTACGGCTTTGTAAGCTTAAACAGTATATAACAATAAAATGTCAAATCAATACAGTGTAATAATCATAAAGGAGATAACCACTTTCAGAAGAGCATCACATTATAAACCAAAGTGTTAAACAAATAAGTTTGCCACAAATGGCTCATAAAAGATAATGACAATAAATGGCAAAGGCCCAGGCACA
Organism: Erpetoichthys calabaricus; assembly: GCF_900747795.2. NCBI lineage: Eukaryota > Metazoa > Chordata > Cladistia > Polypteriformes > Polypteridae > Erpetoichthys > Erpetoichthys calabaricus. Next base: position 230,785,818 of record NC_041398.2, read on the forward strand.
GCTAAATAGTTGTTGGATTGTGCTGCTCCAAGTGAGGCTAAGCACGACTCCTTCTAAAAAAAAATATCTTTCAGGTTAATGTTGTACTAAAATAAAAAAATATGTAGCGTTTACATGAATGTGCATTGTTGAGCATTGTGTTATTTGATAAAACTCTCGCAGAGAGGTTGATTGAAATATTTGTCATGACTTGTGTATTGCACTCTAAGGGTCAAATTTACTAAAACATAGAGAACCTTATATTAGCAATGAATGGCAGACAAATTAACCACCGCACACTGGAAAAAGAAAATTGCCATCCTGAATAAACAGGCTTTCTGATTGTAGCGCAGGGTAATTCTCATTTGGCAGCACCGAGACTGAGCTCCCTTGGTAACGAAGTGCTCCAAGAGCTGTGACAGTTAATACTTGTGCTGAAACAAAGTTTGAAATTGTTTCTTCTTAAATCTCTTATGCTTTTACCAATGTTGCCATGTTCTGACCCATTATTAATTTAAATGACTATGTAAATTACATTCATATACTTGAACTGTTTTTTTTTTCTTTTGTCATCAAATTTTTATAAGCCAAAATAAGACAAGTTAATGTAATACACATTTAAATGTGCATAAAACATGTGGCCAAAATGGAAAACAATGAGATATTATAATACAGGGTGGCGTTGGGAAACAGGAAATTTTGGAATTAGGTGTTGGTGACCCTGGGGCGTTTGCAGTTGTTTGGGACCAATGGAACCTCGTTTAGAACCCCTTGCAGTTAGTTATAATGGAGTAGTGGAGTGGTGCGCAACGAGCGTTGGCTGTGAAAGCTTTTTATAAGAATGGTGATAGTGTGACTGCTGCACGAAGGGAATTGCTGTGTCATTACCAGTTATGATGTCATGATCATGTCCTGTCTGCTCATGTGATTACAACATGGGTGGGTAATTTTGAAGAAACGGGTTCAGCCTTAAAAAAGAAGTCCCCAGGTGGGTTTTAACCTATGTATAAAATTGAAACCATTTCATTTTGTGCTTTTCTTAACCCAAGTTCTTAAATTCTGCAATCTGTTCCGTGAATTAGTTGTTTCTACCCTCATTTTAGATGCCATTTTGTTTAGTTATTGGATGTCACCATTTTCAGAAGTCAGTTTTTTCTGTCTGTGCCTATGTCAATTTTCCAGCCTTTTCATAAAAATACACTGAATTATCTTCTAGTCAGTAGAATATTGCATCATCACAATACCCTTTTACAGGGTTAACAGAATTTCAAAATGGCATAAAATACACTAAGCAAACAGTAAAATGAGTGACATCAATATGGCCTTCACAGACATCAAGAGGAGTCTCAAAGAATATGTGACACATTTTAAACTGCATGTCTCAAAAAGAATTATACATATCCAGCAGCACTGCAGTGAAAAACATCAACTAAGAGTACTTGATGTAGTGACAGAACATAACAAAAGGAGCCTTATACAGTACATCAAGGACAACTAAGGCACAAGGTACAATGCAGAAGAAGAGAATAGTGTAGCACTTTGAAGGATACAGCAGTGTCATACATCAGAACAATAGAGTAATTACATCGAGAGTAGGCCATTCAGCCCAACACGATTGTCCATCTTATTCACCTGGATCAGGGGTAGGCAATGTTGGTCCTGGAGGGCCGCAGTGGCTGCTGGTTTTCATTTCAACCCAATTGATTAGTTAGAAACCAACCCTTGCCAGTCTCAGACATAATTTAATTTGATGGCTTGTTAGTCTTCAATATTAGGTTCTTATATCATAGATTTTTTTTCCTCTGCAAGGATATCATCTAAATGATTTGAAGCCTAAAGCTCATAACTTTCAGTCTGTCACATTTTTTTCTTAAGTGTTTTATTAAACCAAATAGTGCATGATGAACACACACAGGTGGAAATGGAAATTAGTTAGACGGAGAACTGCTGGCTCCTTTGTCATTTGCATCTTATTGCTGATAAGGAGCCATTAAAAACAGTGAATGCAGCTCTTTAAGACTGAAATAAGCAATTAAGGGTGGGGAACCTTAACAAGTGAGACCACCTAAAACGAAGCATCAAAATGTCACTTGAGTAATGAGTGCTTCATCAGCAGTAAATGACCTCTCATTAAGAAACAGGGTTGGAATAAAAACCTGCAGCCACTGAGGCTGTCACCGACATTGCCTAGCCCGACCGATTGTCCAAAATAAAAAAAATCGATATTTGAAGGTCCCTAAAGTCCTACTCTCTATCATACTATCTGGTAATTTATTCCATGTGTCTATGGTTCTTTGTGTGTAGAAAACCTTTTGAACATGTATGTCTGTAGTACTAGGTTGTTGTACCGTGTTAACCATTATGAATGTAGTGAGAAGTCAAGCAGAATGACACTTTGCATGAAGAAGGGGCCTGAGTTGCCTCGAAAGCTTGCATATTGTAAATATTTATGTGAAATCTGTCCTTAAGTTTCCAAGCATATCCCCATGTTCTTGTTGTAGAATTCACTTTAAAGTAACAGTCTGGATCCAATGTACCAATTCCTTTCATAATTTTAAACATTTTGATCATATCTGTTTGCTTAACCTGAAGAGGTTCAGTTCCTGGAATCCCTATTCATATTGCTCATACCTCTTAGTCCCGGAATCACCCTGGTCTGTCTTCTCTGGACATTCTCTAGCGCTAATATGTCTTTTTGTAATATGGAGACCAAAACTGAACACAGTTCTCCAGGTGAGGCCCCACAAAATGCTTTATATAACTTAAGTATCGGTCATGCTTCAAATATTGTGATATATGAGGTGAAACACAAAAATAACTGAATTGGTAAAAAAAAAACTTTTTTATTGATGAATTACAGCATTCTAAGCATTGTCACCTTCTGTATACCCCTCCCAATCTCTAAACCGCGCTATACGTATCTTCCATTGATTGAAACAGTGCTGGAAGTCTTCTTGCTTGAGGGTCTTCAACAGGCCTGCTGTTTTTGTCTTCACTTCATTCATTGAAGAAAAATGCGTTCCCTTCAGGTCACTTTTGATTTTTGGGAACAAGTAAAAAATAACAGGGAATTAAATTGGGCGAATAGGGAGGATGATCGAGGACAGGAATGTTTTTGTCAGTCAAAAACTGCTTTACGGAAAAAGAGAAAATTCGTGAGAAATTTGATGTTGATTTGCTGTTCGTTTTTTTCACCCGATTATTATCGCTGCAACTCTTGTAGCTATTGTTGTGCAAATGCTGTCTGGGCTATTCACAGGATATACCTGGCCGGTCTGTGGTTTGAGAGGGTGTGTAGGAGGGGAAATAGTTCTATGATTCAAATCCAGCCGACCTCCAGACAATTTTAAAGGAAAGCCCCAAGCCCAGTCCAGTTATTTTTGTGTCTCACCTCGTATAACCAAACTTCCTATTGGCCGTTTTGATTGCTTTTGTGCACTGTCTGAATGTAGATAGTGACTTGTCCACTGTAATTCCTAGGTCTTTCACATGATGGAGACTTTCAAGTTTCAGACATTCCTCGTGTAAATGAGAAGGCAGCAGTTAAATATCCAGAGTGTAGTGTAGTTGGCTGTGAGGTCTGCATTTGAGTGTCAGGAGAAGAAGCCTCACCAGATGGCCTTGGATAAGATATCTAGACAGTAGAAGCCACAAAGCCCACTGAGCATTGGGTAAGAGTTTTGAAACAGGATTTTGGAATCACGAGGTGGCTAGTTTCAGAAGATTAAGGCCATCAAGCAGATGTCATATAGGATGAAAGCTGCATAGGCAAGTATTTTGACATCTTACAAAGAACTTCATAAACTGGTATTGGAATTTTGAAGACAACTCCTCATCATTCAAGAAGCCATTGTATACAGGGTAAGAGTGAAATAAGGATATCTCAGCATTTTAATTCAGGTTGAGACAAAATAGACACATCCTAAACCAGTTGTAACTTTGAAATTAGGGTGATCATTAAAAAGAGAATCCAACCAGTAATAAAATCATAGCAAAGCACTTTGGTATCTGCTTGGCCTCTGGTGACATTTTTAAAAAGGAAACAGATTTATAAATTAGGCAATTGTTATAGCTGGTCAAAGGTCAAGTTCAATTTTATTATGTGTACGCAACTGTTATAACATGTTTGTTATAATACTAAGTTTAATGTCACTGTCTCTGTGCACATTGTTATGGATTTATTCATATAGGCAGACCAAGTATGGTATGCAGGGGCTCAGTATTTAGAATTGCCGAGCCAAGCACAGGACTAGATAGCCAAAGACAACTGGAGGATTGAATAGTCAGCCTAAAGACAGAATAGTATACATTTGTCCTCTGTCAGCACAAAATCTTCTTTCCTTGTTGGGAGAATGAGAAGGCATTGTGCTATTCCTGTATATTTGAAGGTGGGGTTTGAGTCCTTTCCTATCCTTGTTTGGAGACCAGAAAGAGAGCCGCACGTGGAGCAACCAGTATATAAGGATGGACCTACTGCCAATACACTTTGAAGCTATCGGACGGAAGATTATGTCCTCCGTCCGGAAAATCCTTTCAGCATGGCGACGAAAGATGGCAGACTGCATAGATCAAGATTCCCGCCTTGATAGAGTCTGTCATAAGCTTCCGGTCTGTAATACCGCGTAAATCCGTCAGTAAAGAAACCTAAAGTATATCTTTTTCTCTGATGTGATTTTGTACCGTCATAATCACTATGGGACGGATATCGCCTTTTATATCATATTTCTACATTTTTCGGTTACTTAACATGCTGCAATTTCAAAAGAACACATTTCCGGAGAGCTAATGCCTCCTAAGGAAACAGCAACATACTGAAATTCCCACTTGCATGCCTCCCTCAGACTATCAGACTATATATAATACCAACAAGAGACAAAACACACTGAGTACTGAGGTCAAAGAGGATGATCTGATAGTTTTGTTAGGGAGAAAGGTGAATGAAACTGCAAATTATAATTTTGAAGGAAAAATTGAAAAAAATCAATTTTATAAAAGAAGTCCAAGCAACAAAAGTAAAATCAGTTTGGAATATTAACACAAGCTTTGTTAAATGTTACAGTGAGCCTGTATGTTAAAGACTGTACACTTTACCCTTAAAAAGCAAGCTGGGGTTTGGAGGGCAGAGAGATTAAAGGGCTGTCGTAATCTATCGCACGGCTCTTAATGAATCATACCTCGACATGACGTCAAAAAGAGGAAGATCTATGAGGTTAATAGATGTACACGCGACCAAGAAAAAGAAGGTGCTCTGTTCTTGTCAAGTATCCTTTTAGTGGATTGCAGACTTTGCATTTTTTTCTATGTACTGTATGTCGGGGTTTCCTCTGGCTGCTCTGGTCTCCTCTCACAGTCCAAAGACGTGCTGGCTAAGTGAATTAAGTCTTGTTAAACTGGCCCATGTGTGTTCAACCTGCAGTGGGCTAATGGCCTGCACAGAAATTGTTCCTGAGTTGTGCCCGGTGCTTGTTGGGATAGGCTCCAGCTTCCCCACTACCTTACCCCAGAAAAGCGGGTTACTAAAATGAATGGATAGATGGATAAGAAGATTAAAAATACAATACCACATGTTGTTAAAACATTAATAATATTAAAAAAAACATTTTCATTTCGTACTTAGGTATTATAGCGGGTTGAACAATGACTGACTGACTGACTGACTGACTGACTGACTGACTGACTGACTGACTGACTGACTGACTGACTGACTGACTTAGGTATTCATGGTGATGCAGTGATTAGTGCTGCCACTATGGAAAATAAAAGGTTATGTACTAGGACAAGAAGTAAATATAAACTTAATATGAAATGCTATGGGAAATCAAACTTAATATGAATTTTTACATGAATCAAGTATGCTAAGCAAATAATTAATAAAGGCATGTGCCATATTTCTTTTAAAATAAGACCATAGAGGAGCTACCAATATTTCATAACCCAGAGGGATGGAGAAGGGGAAGAAAGATGAATGGGGCCAGCCCAAGTTTAGAAAACGGGGAGCATATACCGGTTGGAAGCAGGTTAGGAAACAAGGGTGGCAAGGAGTAGTACTGAATGGCAAGCTACAAGAAATATTGGTGGCGACAGGAAGGGCCTGAGAGGGGCCAGCTGGAATAGGTAGTCAGGGTAAGCAGCGAATGAGCTGTTTCAATTGAGGTCAGGATGATAAGAAATAGTTATATATACTGTAACTTTTGGCTTGCGCTGGGCTCAACTTGATTGGGTTGAGTCCACCTTATTGTTTATTGCAATAAAACTAATTACAGTAATCCCTCCTCCATCGCGGGGGTTGCGTTCCAGAGCCACCCGCGAAATAAGAAAATCCGCGAAGTAGAAACCATATGTTTATATGGTTATTTTTATATTGTCATGCTTGGGTCACAGATTTGCGCAGAAACACAGGAGGTTGTAGAGAGACAGGAACGTTATTCAAACACTGCAAACAAACATTTGTCTCTTTTTCAAAAGTTTAAACTGTGCTCCATGACAAGACAGAGATGACAGTTCTGTCTCACAATTAAAAGAATGCAAACATATCTTCCTCTTCAAAGGAGTGCGCATCAGGAGCAGAGCATGTCAGAGAGATAGAGAAAAGCAAGCAAATCAATAGGGCTGTTTGGCTTTTAAGTATGCGAAGCACCGCCGGTACAAAGCTGTTGAAGACGGTAGCTCACACCCCCTCCGTCAGGAGCAGGGAGAGAGAGAGAGAGAGAGACAGAGAAAAACAAACAGTCAAAAATCAATACGTGCCCTTTGAGCTTTTAAGTATGCGAAGCACCGTGCAGCATGTCGCTTCACGAAGCAGCTGCACAGAATGTAGCAACGTGAAGATAATCTTTCAGCATTTTTAGACGAGCGTCCGTATCGTCTAGGTGTGCGAACAGCCCCCCTGCTCACACCCCCTACGTCAGGATCAGAGAAAGTCAGCGCAAGAGAGAGAGAGAAAAGTAAGTTGGGTAGCTTCTCAGCCATCTGCCAATAGTGTCCCTTCTATGAAATCAACTGGGCAAACCAACTGAGGAAGTATGTACCAGAAATTAAAAGACCCATTGTCCTCAGAAATCCGCGAACCAGCAAAAAATCCGCGATATATATTTAAATATGCTTACATATAAAATCCGCGATAGAGTGAAGCTGCGAAAGGCGAAGCGCGATATAGCGAGGGATCACTGTACTCTGTTTTCCTACCCTTCGACTCATAGTGCCTTCTTTTGAGGTGAGAATCTCTGGTGCACTTTGCGCTTCCACACCACTTCAAAGATCCAGCATCAATGTCCATGTTGAGATTTCATGTTCTCCTTATGTCTTCATGGTTGTTCATCTCAAATCCCCAAAGACCTCTGTTTTAGGTTGATTGATGATTGACGGTTGTTATTGGACTAGCTGCCTGTTAAGGGCTGGTTCTTCCCTTGTGATCAGTGTTGCCAGGAAAAGCTCTGAGCTCCCAAGACCCTCATTGGATTACATTAGAATGTTATACTGATCAATGATGGCTTAGAATCAAGAAACAGAGTTCAAATCTTAAGTCTAAGTTATGACATGAAGTGGTTGAAGAAGAGTTGGATTGAGCACCACAATGATGTTTCTCAGTGATCTCTCTCATCGTTTCTTCTTTCTTTTATCTTGCCTGAAGAAGGGGCCTGAGTTGCCTCAAAAGCTTGCATATTGTAATCTTTTTAGTTAGCCAATAAAAGGTGTCATTTTGCTTAGCTTTTCTCCACATTCATAATGGCTAACACGGTACAACACCCTGGTACTGAAGAAATCCTGAACAGCTGACATCTCTGTCCTAAACAGTTGCATATATGAGCTTTTATGCTATCAGTGAAGCCTTCACTTTTAGACTGAAAGAAGAAATGGCACAGATTCTCTCTAAGTACAAAAAGTCTGGAGAGCAAAGTACTTCAATGTCAAAAGGAAAGACACACTCAAAACTGATAAATGGTGAAACACATTAGTTGTGCTTAGTGCTACTGTCTCATGGACCAAGCCTTTTGGGTTCATATTTCATGCTATGTCACTGCTGCTGTGGAGTTTGTTCATTTTCCTTCTTGGCTGTATGGGCTTTCTCTATCTCACCCTAAAATATGTGAGTGTTAGGGTTTCTGTTTTTTGTTTTTGTTTTGCGCCCTACCCCACCATAACCTATCGTCTATGGGGGGCTTTAGATTCATTAAAAATTTCGATATCCAGTTTCCGATCAGTCTTAATGTTTTGGGTCCCCTGATATGAAAAACATCAATATCTCGATGATGGGTGTGTGTTTGTCTTTGTGTGTGTTTGTGTGTCACAGTTTCTTAAGGGTGTTCTAGAGCTCACCATAACCTATCATCTGTGGGGTGGGTGGGGAACTTTAGATTCATTAAAAATTTCGATATCCGGTTTTTGATTGATCTTGATGTTTTGGGTCCCCTGATATGAAAAACATCAATATCTCGATGATGGCCATGTGTTTGTGTGTGTGTTTGTGTGTCACAGTTTCTTAAGGATGGCCTAGAGCTCGCCATAACCTATCATCTATGGGGTGGGTGGGGAGCTTTAGAGTCATTAAAAATTTCGATATCCAGTTTTCGATCGATCTTAACATTTTGGGTTCCCTGATACGAAAAACATCGATATCTTGATGATGGGTGTGTGTTTATCTGTATATGTGTGTGTGTTTGTGTGTCACAGTTTCTTGCGGACGGTCTAGAGCTAAAATGGCTGGGTGGAAAAATATCAAACTCGACACTTAAGCCTGTTATGTGATGGCGATATGCTGATTAGTTTTTGCTCCAAATCGTGCAAGAGAAAGGGGCACTGTAGAGGAACCCGCAGATAATGTAATTCTGCAATTAATTATGAATTCATTTTGTCAATTGCTATCGAAATTACCTATTTTATGATCAGAAAGATCGCATCAGAGCGGTAAATAATTACTGAAATGTTATAGAATAGTTCAGGTAACCCGGTTCCTAGGGTGCAAAGCCTATTGATGCTCACATCCGAATATTTTTTTCTTTTAACCAGAAGCTGCATTAAGATATAATCCACTATTGCAAACTCCTTATGTTTCATTATCAGAAAATGCTACTGAAATCATAAAGTGCTGTTAAAGGTACAAAGTAGATGTGTGTAAGCGCTCTGTACACTCCAATCAGAAAATGGTGAAAACAGAAATGTGGATTATTTGGTTTGTATCATAATATGATAGAATAACGGCAATTGTTTACCACCAGGCAATTATCAGAAAGGAGATACACATCTGTCAATCTTTACATCGAGCTACACATTCCACTTTGTGTTGACGTGAATTGCAATACATTTTTGACATAAACACATTCTCATAAGTCTTAGGCTGCATGTACATATTTGTTGCAGGGGGCATGCATTCATTTTAAATTATATTTCTTTATCCTGAAGTTGATGCTGGCCCAAAACACCCACACAGACCTTAAAACAAACGGCAGAGGACAAAACACATGAGCATTAGAGAAAAGAAGCTCTTAGGCTTTGCCTGAATTCCTTCTTGAAAAGAAAAATCTATGCAAGCACCACATCCTCATCATCAAACAAGCAGGAACAAAGGGAATTCTAGTCAGAGACTTGGGTGTCTCTCCAACTGTCTGGTTCAGAAAAAGGTTCAAAGACTGGGTGGCTTCAATACTTCCTACAAGACAGCATCCAGATGCTACACCACTGAAGACACAAAATATACAGAGGGTTGTTACTGTCATGTGTACGGAGTACAAGATAATGCATGGGATAATAGATGGCAGTGCATTGTACCTTCCCTGTGTTGTCATCGTTTACATGCAACATTCACCCATTAAAGGTCACAACTTCAATATGCACCTCTTTCTTTCATTCTGTTCAAAAATTCTTACAGTTTCCAAGCCTGCCTCTGTAATTGTGTTTTCTAGAGTCTCTCTGGATGTTTCCATTTATTAGAAGCCTTGTCCTGCACTCATGTAGTGTCTCACATTCTCACTACAGGCAAACACTTGTACGTGTGTATATAAACAGCAGTAAATCTATGTTTAAAATGTAGAAATATTGGACAAAATTATACACATTTGCAACATCAATTAAAGCATAAGTCACAGTGATGTACTAATTATTAGTTATATTTTCAGTACACTGCAGTGCACACATGGAGTACAATTTATGTTTATTGTCATTGTTTTCATTAATTATGTTGGTTTAATTTTTTTTTTGTTACTATTGTAGTATTCCCTGGAGTAAGATTCCTAATTTTAAATTTATACTTCAATATGAATACATATAATTTATTTACTTGGGTTTTTGTTTTCTTGTTTATTTTACTTATGTAAATTAGTTTGCAGTATTTCTAATATCCTGCTTCAACATATAAAACTTGGGCTCCAAAATTAATCCTATTTTTGGGCAGACATTTCTTTTGCCTATCCTGAGTGAATGTATGCATGTTCACATATAAGTGGAAAAAAACTGTTTTATCAGCTGGCCAAATCTAAATTATTTTAGAAAGTAGTGCAAATTACTCTAACTTTCCTATCTTTATATATAATACACTACCGTGGCTGTTCGTTTGTCTGTCCAGGATTTTAAATCACCTGTAGCTTGCAAACCGTTTGAACTATTGGCCTGAAATTTGGTACACATATATCACGTGACGTCTATTATCCGCTTTTAGGGTGATGATTGGCCTCCAAGGTTATTCCTGTTTTTATTTTTATTTTATTGCAGAATCAATTCTCGGCAGCGGCCAGCAGGGCGGCCGTGTGGCGCATACGTACAGGTGCCATTCTCACTCCCTACCACCTTTGCCGTCACTTCCTCTACCTCTGTTGAAAAAAGCGAAAAATTAAGGAAAACGTACTAAGTAATTGCAACACAAACACTGATTTAATCAGTTTTAATGTGAAAAGATGCCGACGAAAGAAGAGAAGAAGTGGGCCACTAGGGTGGAGAAAAGAAGAGCTGCTCAGAAAGCAGCAAGCGCATCAACCTCTGAGAAAACGAATGCTAAACGTACAGAGAAAGAGGATGAAAACTAGGAATGCTCAAGTCAAGTGTATTCACTGCACGTTATCATGCAGTGCGCCATTACTGGTCTTTACATATAAATGTACGAGGGGGGACCCAAAAATAATGAGAATTTTTTTCTGGAGGCTGGAAAGATGTTAGTTCTGGCGTTTGTCGCTAGGTGCATGTACTAGACTGCCCTCTGAATCATTTGGTCAAGCGGCATCCTTGAATTGCTCACGCGATTGCCTTATGCAATGCGGAAAAAACAACCCGACTTGTTGCTTCTGCATCACGACAACACTTATGCCCACACAGCACTGAGTGTGTGGCAGTTTCTCACGAAAACGGGATGACAATGGCTTTCGACGACCCCCTGTTGCCCGGATCTTGCACCATGCAAATTTTTCATATTTACAGGAATGAAGAGGGAAATTAAAGTGTTTTCAGGATGTAGAGGAGGTCAAGAAGCAAATGATGGAGGCACTGAAGGCTATCACTTTGCAACAGTTTCAGAACAGTTTTGAACAATGGAAAAAGTGGTGGGACATGTGTATTACGTCTCAAGGAGAGTATTTTGAGGGTGATTACATTTTGTTCTGAGAAATATATGATTTAAAAAAAAATGTAATTATTTTTGGGTCCCCCCTCATATATATGTAAAAAGTAATCTGGATAAAAAGAAGGTCATATTTATATATGTCATGTCATTTTCTAACCTGCTTAATCTAGACCAGGGTCGTAGTTGGTGTCTGGAGTCTAACCCAGCTAACATAGGGTGCAAGGAAGGAACAAACCCAGGACAGGCTGCCAGATCATCGCAGGGCGAACACACACATGACAATTATAAAATAGCATCTCCAATTCACCTAACATGCATGTCTTTGGACAGTGGGAGGAAACCCAGTCAGACACGGGGAGAACATGCAAACTCCATGCATGGAGGATGAAGGACACAGGACCCAAACTTAGGTCTCCTTACTGAAAGGCAGCAGCTCTACCACCATGCTTCCACGCCACCCACTTTCTATTTAATTTAAATGAACTTGAGATATTTGTCTTAATTAATGTGTAACATTATATTCTGATTGGTGGATTTCTTATTTTAAAATGAACATTTTAAGGTGGACACAGAGTAGAGAGACACCCTCAGATTAGAAGGAATGGTACAAAATTACATTTGCGATTATTGTAGTCTAGAATTCAGCTTTTGTTTTTGTTCCCACCAGTTTCAGTCATTTTAAATCTTACTGATCACAGTTAATTAGTTTTGTTCCCTTGTCTCTTATTCTTCATTCAGAAAAGCACAGCAGTGTGATTTTATACTTAAAAGGCATTTAAAACAGCTTGTATGTTTGCCATAGGTTTAAATGCTCTCAATTGCAGTTTTCCTATTCCTTTGCCTTTATTTGTATATTTTGCTCCCTTAATTCTATCATAAAAAATTTTAAAAAATGTAAATGTAATGATTCAGTTGAAACTCAAAAGATTCATAAAAGAATTAAACACAATTGTTGTGTCAGGTTAGCAGAACTTGAGCATGGGCTTTAAACATCAACCTCTGTGAAACAAAAGACACTGATGACATCACACATGTCTGTCATCGCACTGTACTGTATTGATTTGTTCCTGGCCACAAATCATCTTCCATAACCCACTGGAAAGAATCATTTAAAAAGAATAAATCATTCGCAAATCAGCCATCACTAATTCTTGCAAAAATGTCTTATTACAAGTGCTCACGCAAAACGCAGTATTCAACAATTGTTGAAAAAGTGGCTACTACTGCTTCTGTGAGTAATGTGGAGTACATCCAAACCAAGAAACCCTACTGTGTGTACCACATTGCAGATTGCATGGAAAGATCATACAAATGTACAAACTATAAAAACCTGGACATTAATACAAATAGAGGAACACACACAGGCTTGGTCTGCAATAAATATAATCCTACAGTACCTCTTTATATTTCTTGCTGTGTACCCAAGTAAATACGAGTTATCGTCAGTATACTAACAACCCAATTGTGCTTCATTCACTCAGAATATGGAACCAATGTAGGAAGCACTTCAAGATAGAGAAGCTTTTATCTGTGACACCTCTGCATGATAACCATCTTTTCCCACTTTCTCAAACTTACACAGTTTTTAATGTTTGGAAAACATACAGGATTAAATAATTTAGAGATTTGTATATAAATAGTGTCTTTGCATTCTACAAACAATTACACTCCAAATTTAGCTTCCCATCAATACAATTTTTCCACTATTTCCAAATTAGAAACTTTGCTAAACAAAATCTGCCCAATTTGCCTCACTTCCTATCTATTTCTATTCCAGCAGAAATATTGATCAGTCTTGAGGACTCAGGCAGCATTTGTATAATATATAAAAGCATTTTAAAGTCCCTTCCTTTCAAAAATCCCGGAGTACAGTGGGAAAAGGATCTCTCACTCGAAATTTCAGAAACGAAATGAAGGCAGCCACGCACAGAATTCACTCAAGCTCCATATGTGCAAACCATACAATTATTCAATTTAAAATCTTTTATCAAGCACATTTATCTTGTTTAAAGTTGTCCAAAATGTTTCCAGGTCAAGATCCAACCTGCAAATGTTGCAATCGAGCTCCAGCCTCACTGACCCACATGTTTTTGGGCCTGCAACAAATTAACATCATTCTGGACCAAAATTTTTAAATGCCTCTCAGACAGCCTTGGGGTCACAATACCTCCTAATTCACTAACAGCTGTGTTTGGTGGGCTCACAGGGGGACTTAAAGTGGAGGAGGACAAGCAAACTGGAATAACCTTTACTTCACTATTGGCACGTAGACTTATCTTGTTCAACTGGAAGAATCCTAACTCACCTCTGTTAAGTCTTTGAAAACCTTTTTTAAAACCTGACAGGATCTAATGAATAACATATTAGAATAAACATTTATATTGGTGAAAAGGATTCCCTCCCTTCTTTTCTACTCTTAAAGTTTTGCTCTGGCTGTTGGCCTTCCTCTGTTTCTCTCAGGTGGGGATTGAATTGAATTTAGTCGTGTTAAGTTTGATTTGATTGTATGGAATGTTACTTGCTTTTTATAAAATCAAAGAAAGAAAGAAAGAAAGAAAGAAAGAAAGAAAGAAAGAAAGAAAGAAAGAAAGAAAGAAAGAAAGAAAGAAAGAAAGAAAGAAAGATCATGCACATAAAGTAATTCAGTGCGGAGTTCTGTTTTCACATGTTATGGCACACAGAACTTTGCAACACTCTTAAAATGGGTAGTAATCTTTTTTAATAACAATAATAGTAAAAAATAACTTTTCAAGCGTACTATGATATTTTTTTCCTTTTATTACCCACAAAACTGTTAATTACATTAATACTAAGACTGATCCATTTTTTTTATAAGCAAAGAAAATAGAATGATAGGTGGTGTTGTTATAAATAATATAAAAAATAATTACTGTGTAAGATCAAAGTAAGACAACAATACTGTGGCACTCCAGATAGAATTTTCAAATGTCACAACCCACTATAAGAATATCCAGAAATATATTTAATGTACACGAAAGCTGATTGGCAGTAAAAGTTTATAAACAGTATCAGTACAATAAGGTACAGAAAAGTCAATAAGGGCTCTGTGGAAATGCAAGAATAAAAAGGTCTTCAGATTCCATTTGAATGACATGATTAATCCAGTGTCCTATGAAGCAAAATTGCTAGTTTCATGTTAATTTAAAAAAACAGCTGTTTGCGCAGGCAAAAAGTATTCGAATTAGTGCCATAAAGCTGAATAAGCACTTGCGGAGAGTTGCACAGAGAAACTTTATTCGAAGCTGGGCAAAATAAAGATTAAGGCTGCTTTGAGTACACCATGACAATGTCTGCTAGAGAAGAACAGGAACCCTGCTGGGGAAGTTTTCAAACTTGAGAGCATCAAAGGCGCATCATGAATTAGCACCACCCAAAAAAGCATCCAGCCCAACAGTGAGTCTGCAGTTAAAAATAGAGAACTGATGAAAGGGGCTGATGGAGGCTGACATGAACTGAGCAGAGTAATGAACAGGCTACAGTTGGGCTGAAACAGGCATATCACGATGCATACTGAGCCATGTGTCATAACCATAAATGGAGTATGAAAGCTAATGATAAGAAAGATTGTGGCCTTTTATTCATATTTTTCTTTACACTTTATAACATTACATTGCTAATCTGTGTCAGGGATCTGGGTTACTGTCTGGGGCCAAGGCCAATCACACCACCAGCATATATAAGGCAGGAACTGGCCCTAGACCAGTCTATCACAGAGTCCACTTACACACACACACATACACACACACACACCTACACTCATACTTACGTGGTGGCTAATTTGGAATCACTGATTTACCAAACCTGCACATGTTTGGCAATGTGAGAGGAAAGCGTCACAGACATGAAAAGAACTCCTCACAGACAACATCCTGGCACGACCCACTCTGCTACCGCCACCATTTTTATATTTATATTTTCCCAACTTATCCTTTTATTGAGTGTTCAGATTAAAATTAAAACATCCATTCTTTTTCATACATTATATTTCCTTTACTAGAATTTAGGCCCCAGGAGAGTGGTTTCTTTTTTAGTAATTTTGTCTATGTGTATAGACCAGGGGTGTGCAATGTCGGTCCTGGAGAGACGCAGTGGCTGCAGGTTTTCATTCCAACCCAATTGCTTAATTAGAAAACAATCCTTGCCAATCTCAGACCTTATTTAATTTTATGGCTCGTTTGTCTGCGCAATGTAAGGTTCTTATATCGTAGATTTTTTCCTTTCCAAAGATATCATCCAAATGATTTGAAGCCTAAAATGGATAAATTTCAGTCTGTCACATTTTTCTATTAGGTTTTTTATTAAATCAAACAGTGCATGATGAACACACACAGATGTAAATAGAAACAAGCTAGATGGAGAACTACTGGAGGCTTTGTCATTTACATCTTATTGCTAATGAGGAGCCATTAAAAGAGTGAATGCAGCTGTTTAAGATTGAAACAAGCAATTAATATTGGTAACCCTTGTAAAAGATATGGGCACTGTCGACCCCTCGAACCCTCAGACCAGACGTCAGACACCAGATAAAAGTCCACTAATAATATTTATTATTATAAATAAGCGCACAAAGCACCACTACTCCAATAAACAATAATCACAAATAAACAATCCTCCATTCCCAGACGCTTAGCCACTCTGCCTCCCTACTCAGCTCATCCGTCTGGGATTTCCCAGAGTCCTTTATAGTCTGTGACCTGGAAGTGTTTCTGTCCCTCAGTCCATGTGACTTTCTATCACTTCTGGGTCAGGTAAAAACTTCTTTTCTTCATCAGCCTGGAAGCACTTTATTTCTTCCAACCAAGTGACCGAGATTTACTTCCGGGCTGTATGGAAAATAAACTTCTGTGTCTCCCTGCAGCATCCCCTGGCGACCCCGACGTTATCCAGCAGGGCTGTGTATTAAAACTCCATAGTCCATGATGCCCTGCTGGAATTTGGGGCATCTCCACGTTGCAAGGAGGGCTCCATCTAGCGGCCCGGGATGAATGGCCGGCCATATCTCACACCCTCAATGAGCAAGACCACTAAAATGAAGAATCAACAAATGTCACTTAAGCAATAAGTGCTTCATCAGCAATAACTGACTTCTCATTAAGAAGGTGGGTTGGAAGAAAAACCTGCAGCCACTGAGGCTGTCCAGGACCGACACTGCCCACCCCTGGTATAGAGAAATGTATATTTTACAAACTCTTTTTTCCATTTCCTGATACCATCTAACTCCGTTTGTGATCAAGGGAGAGAAGTTGCTGCCAATCGAACATTTTTACAGCACAAGATAGTAACTAATCCTGGACAAGGTCCACCCACACACACACATACTTTCATTCATATTGAGCCGACTTGAAATTCTCAATGAATCAAACACACTCATCTTTCAAAAGTTTGGAGGAAAGCAGGAGTGCGCACATACTGCTACTCTCAAAAGACTTTTTTTTAATGGTATTTTACTGTGTTATTGTGGTTCTTCATAGAACCTTTGCTTCACAATGTTCACTGAGTTCTGATTTTGTAAAAGGTCTTATAATGTGAACAGAACAGAAATCTTTAATGTATAGTGAGTTACCTTGCAGGATACTTAGTCTGTGTTACTGTATGAAGAAAGAGACTTTTTTAAAATCAGTATATCATTTGGTATATCACAAACGTGTTATCATCTAATTAGCAAAACATTTAGTTTCTTTCTGGATCCTTCATGTGGATGGTTATTCTGGGGAACCAAAGTGGTTCCTTAATGGCATTGTTCTGAAGAACCCCTTTGGACACCTTTAATTTTAAGAGCGTAGGGACAACATGAAAGCTCTACACAGATTTAGACCAGGCTAGAATTCAAATCCAGTGCCCTAGAGCTGCAAGATAAGCATGGCTACGGAGAAGAAAATGCAAAATCATTCAGCCATGTTTCATTTCATATTTCACCCTTTGCTATAAAAATATCTTCAAACAGAAAAAAAAAAAAAACTCCAAAGTATGGTACCCAAAAAAAAACTTTGATGAGATTACACAAAGCATCAATAAGTTTTTTACATCCATATTAATCAGATCAGGGGGCAGTGAATAGCCAACAGTATACTTGCATAATAAGATAGTGGAGTCACCTTTGAAGTTCTTTCAAAATAAGTTCATGAAGGTAATATTTACTTCATTAACCAATGTTTCTTAAACTGTTTCCTCTTGGCTTTTATTCAGGCCACCTTTAATTAATGTACCTACTAGTTGTCTAATGCCATCAATAATAAGCAGCACACTTTTAGGCTTTTTTTAACTTCTGAAATATTTGACTGTATTTTCCAATCAGTAAGTTAAGAGAAAAATCTCAAAAGCACCTTCGAAAATTAAGAATCCATAACAGCTGGAAGCTGACAGAAGATCTGAGTTAGATCTGGTTTTTTTTCCACAGTTACAACAAAGAATGTAATTTCATCTGACAATAACCCCAGCTTTTATTTGCATTCCTAGGTTTAACACTCTACAGTTTCTTCATCAGGTATCATGCTGTTAAAGTATGAGCAAGTCACCGTACTGTGTGACATGTTAACACTTTCTTAGGATCTCATTAGCTGGTGCATTTTATCAAAGGATAGCATTTGATGCCGAATTCAAAAAGGTTCTGCTGCTTTACCCAACTAGGAAAAGCTTTTTAAAACTTCCCTAGTGGGACTGTGCGGTGTCAGCAGGAGACTTCTTTTGAAATACCAAAGCATATAATGAATAATTCTACTGTACTCTTTTTGTAGATAGATAGATAGATAGATAGATAGATAGATAGATAGATAGGAATAATAATAATAATAATAATAATAATAATAATAATAATAATAATACATTTTATTTATATAGCACCTTTCCCATGCTCAAGGCACTTACAGAAAATGAAAAGAACGGCAGGGTATACAGTATACAGCGTTGTACAAACCAGATAAATAAATTAAGAAGATTACAACAGTGAATTCAGAGAAAAACCTAACAGACAACATGATTGATGGTCCAGAAATGCACTGATAGATAGATAGATAGATAGATAGATAGATAGATAGATAGATAGATAGATAGATAGATAGATAGATAGATAGATAGATAGATAGATAGATAGATAGATAGATAGATATCAGCTGTATGAAATATAGACATAGACCTGAACAAATAGAGCAATTTAAAATACTAACAGATAAACTTTAATATTTGCGTTTTATAAACTAAAGAGAGATAAATAGATGTGAATGAATTGTGGCTATTAGATAGACTGGAATCAATGGAATGAGAGACCTTAAGCTTCTGAAGAGCCCTGTGTATATGCTGATCTTGTTCATCATTCCTGCACCCTTGCGACCGAAAGGGTGGTGTAGTTTAGGGACCAATTCTCTTCTCATGTGTAGGCCTCATGCCCTTGTAGCAATCCAATTTAAGAAATGACCTATGTTATTGATCAATTAGAATTCTATCAGTGGCCATGGGGTGTTGTAAAACATGTATTTTTTCTTTGCAGACCCCGACCTGGGGTTAATGTGTAATGTTCAGAAGACCCTAATTTCCTCTATTAGCTACTTCAGACCTGTCATGGGGTTGTCAGATCAATCCATAAAAATATTATTATAGAGTAACTGGATAATAGTCCTTTAACATTTTGAGTAGTATTGACTCAAAAGAATGATCCAGTAAATTGGGATGGATAGATAGATAGATAGATAGATAGATAGATAGATAGATAGATAGATAGATAGATAGATAGATAGATAGATAGATAGATAGATAGATAGATAGATAGATAGATAGATAGATAGATAGATAGATAGATGTTAAGAAATGTAACTATATAAAATATAGACAGATAAACTTCATAAATACTGTAGGTTTTTTTCCCCTTCTGGGTGCTACCAAGTTCACAGATATTTTAATATGCACTTGTGAAGAAATTTCACATGAATATACTGTATATCTATCACACTTGAAGGTTATCATCTGACTATAGAAAGAGTAAGACTCTTACAGAAACTGCATAGGCTTTTTTATTTTACACTCCTCAGTGCTCTTAACGTAATTTAATATTACTAGAGTGTGCCTTTTCGGTACTATTTTTAAATCATGGCTTAATTGAACTGGCTTGATGAGTGGAAGTTATACTTTCTGTCAGGCATATATCAATATGAAATTTTAAATCTGTATAGAAAGCCTTATAGTAATATGCTCACAGACACAGAGTCTGGCCAATTATCTTCCTTTCAGATGTAATAGAAATGGCCTTCATCTTTAAGTCTTAGGTCATCTTGTATAAAGGTCCTTGTTACATCTGCAGCTTGTGCTTTTGATTTTTCATGGGATAAACTTATAAAATATTCATCCAGCTATTTCCATTATATTAGTCCATTTAAAGTACAATTATGAACACTGCTACATTCAATCACAGAGTCAACCTTAAAAAAAAAAAAACGGAGAAAATGTCTGTGGAGATGAGAGGAGTACATACAATCTGCATACAGACTGTGACTGGACTCGGACCCAAACTGTAGCGGTGAAGCAGCACCTTAATGAACCACCAACAAAATTATAATGACTTTTTTGAAATAGGTTTTAATACAAAAAGAATAATAACACTCTTTCCACTATGTCTTATAATGACATACATTGAATATTAAAACCCTTTCAGGCAGCAATCAAAGCAGAGTACAGTTTAGCTACCCCCTCAACAGAATTTTAGTTCATAACTGTGTATTCATAACTGAAAAGCTTACTAAAGCACCACAAAAGAAAAGAGTCCATCCATTTTGTGAAGCTGCACTTTTAAGGGTTACTTTAATCCCAAGTTAATTTAACACTACCGATTTTGCAGTGAAGTCCATTGTGCTAGAGTTCTTTGTGCAGTTAGACCACATTTCTTCTGGATTCTTTTGTTCTGGGAGTGATATCAAAGCTGTCATAGGTGAGGTGAAAGTGAGCAGCCTATTAAGTGTAGGTAGTTTACAGCTCCTTCAGAAAGAGCTATAGTGGGAGTCCTTTTCTATATTTCAAGGATGTGGTCTCTGAGACTATTGTCTATAATTTTTCTTATGTTAGTTAATAATTCCTTTACTTTATACGTCCATCCATCCATGTTCTAACCTGCTTAAACCATTTTAGAATTGTGGGGAGGTAGAGCTTATTCTAGCAATATTTGAAGACAAAGCAAGAAACAACCCTGGACAGGGCACTAGTCTATTTTTCACATGCATACTCACTCATACAGCCAATGTCACATTACCCAATGTCTAGTCAGAGGGGATGTCAAACTTGACCACTACAGTTGCTGGTCTTGTCGCTGGAGGATGTTAGATTATACAATTGGAAACTGCAGTGTGTGTCAAATTAGACAAATGTCTGATGAGTTCCCGAGCCACTTAGTTATGACTTTTGCCTTATTGCCCGGTGCTCCATCATTCTGGCAAAGGCATTGTTGGTCACCAAACTGTTCTTGGATGGTTGGGAGAAGTTGCTCCCGGAGGATGCTTTGGTACCATTTTGCTCGGGTAACAAAACATCGAAATGTTGGGTCCATGGCCAGGAAACTCCCCAGACCTTAATCCCATTGAGAACTTGTGGTCAACCCTCAAGTAAGGGGTGGACAAACAAAAAAACAGCAAACTCTGACAAACTCCAAACATTCATTAGGGTTGAATGGGCTGCCATCAGTCAGGATTTGGCCCAGAAGTTGACTGACAGCATGTCAGGGTGAATTTCAGAGGGCTTGAAAAAGAAAGAAGGGCCAACACTGCAAATATTGACTATTTTAATGTAATTGTCAATAAAATCCTTTGAAACTTATGAAATGCTTGTAATTCTACTTCAGTATACCATAGAAACATCTGAAAGAAAGATCTAAAAACACTGAAGCAGCAAACGTTGTGAAAACCAATACTTGTGTCATTCTCAAAACTTTTGGCCATGACTGTATTGCTTATAAATGTGACATCCCACTTGGTTAGGCCTTGTATTTTAAAAGACTTACGGTATATCATTAAAGCAACAAAGGACAAAAGTATCAACATATTTCTCCTGCACTTACTTCTGAAAGAGGTCACCTCTCTGGCTGTATGGTGTGCTGTATATAATGTTTTTATTTTGTTAATAGTTGTTGGTACCTGAAGAATCAGATTCTGCCTTCCAGGGTTTTTCGAAGGTTCCAGTACCTGTGCAGAAGACCTGAAAAATGCTGACACAGAATTCCACCTGCTAATGAGAAAAAGAGGGCATTGAAAGTAGAGGTAAAAAGCTGTCCAGATTTGATTTCTGCCAGCTAACACTGTGTGCTAAGAAAGACAGCTAAGGACAAAAGGACAAACAAATGAATGAGAGATATTTCCTTAAGTTTAGCAAATGCATTCTGTTGCCTCAGCAGCCGGTACTGCAAATGCACAGCCTAAGACAGACTACTGTGGAGATTTCTAGCTGGGTTTTTATGTTACTGTAATTTTAGGCATCTAAGTTCTTGAGCCGTTTTCTTAGGATTTTAGAAGGGAAAGAGCTTCTTGACTAATTTGCTTCAGTATACAATGCAGTAGACATCCATCCATCCATCCATTTTCCAACCCGCTGAATCCGAACACAGGGTCACGGGGGTCTGCTGGAGCCAATCCCAGCCAACACAGGGCACAAGGCAGGAAACAATCCCGGGCAGGGTGCCAACCCACCGCAGGACACACACAAACACACCCACACACCAAGCACACACTAGGGCCAATTTAGAATCGCCAATCCACCTAACCTGCATGTCTTTGGACTGTGGGAGGAAACCGGAGCGCCCGGAGGAAACCCACGCAGACACGGGGAGAACATGCAAACTCCACGCAGGGAGGACCCGGGAAGCGAACCCGGGTCCCCAGGTCTCCCAACTGCAAGGCAGCAGCGCTACCCACTGCGCCACCGTGCCGCCCCGCAGTAGACATTGATTGTGTAAATAGACGGTGAAGCAAAATCCTGACTAAAACTGAACAAGAATATCGATAAATGTACCATAACATTAGTTATTTCAAACAGTGGATTCAGAAAGTATGCAGGCCCCTCCACTTTCTGCACACTTTATTGTGCTCTAAATTTAATTTTAAATGGATAGGTTTGCCATTTTTGCCCATTAGACTATTCTCAATAACTTTATAGAAGCCCCTTTGGCAGCCATTGCAGCTTCAAGTCTTCTTAGGTAAGTCTCTAAAAGCTTTGCAAGCCTGGATTTAGGTAGTTAATCCCATTCTTCCTGTCAGATCCTCTAAAGCTCCGTTAGACAGAATGGGAAGCATCTGTAAACTGCCAGCTTCAGGTCTCTCCCCAGGTATTTGCCTGGGCCACTCAACAACAACAACATTTATTTCTATAGCACGTTTTCATACAATTGATGTAACTCAAAAATATAAAAATAAGATTCAGCAATAATAAGTAATAAAGAATAAAATAAGGTCCGGTGGCCAGGAGGATTGGAAAAAAAAAAAAAAAAAACTCCAGTGGGCTGGAGGAAAAAAAAACAAAATCTGCAGGGGTTCCAAGGCCACGAGACCCCTCTGGGCATTCTGCCTAACATAAAAGATCTAAATCAGTCCTCATGGTGTTCAGGCATCATGTGGAAGACAGACGGACGGACGGATGGACCAGAAGGTCATGTGGACCTCTGGCCTTCAATCCATCAATGTAGGGACTGCATGGTGCTTTGATCAGGTGGTGGGGGGCGCAGATCTCCACCACAGAAAAAACAGAAAACGAACAGCAGAGGAAATATGGGTTAGTGTGGATTGCTGAGATTAAAAATAATAATTAAATGCATATACAGAATATCAGTCAGAGACTTGTCCCAAAGTCACTCTAGCACTGTCTTGGCTGTATGCTTCAAGTCATTGTCATACTGAAAAGTAATGCATTGCCTCAGTCTGTGGCTGTGTGCACACTGGAGCAGGTTTACTTCAATGACATCCCTGTATTTGGCTGCATTATTCCTTCACTCAATTCTGACCACTCAGTTCTGCTATAAAGCGGCCCAGTAGAATGATGCTGCAACCACCATGCTTCACTGTACGGATGGTATTAGGTGGTGAGCAGTGCCTGGTCTTCATCACACATGGTGCTTGGAGTTCTGCCCAAAAAGTTCAGTTTGTGTCTCATCAGAGCAGAGAATCATTGCCTTCATGCTCCTAGAGTTTTCTCAAATGCCATTTGACAAGAATGGCTTCCATCTAGCCACTCTACTAAAAACACCTACTGTAAATGATAGATAGATAGATAGATAGATATGGACTGCTGCTGAAGCAGTAGATCCTTCTAATAGGTTCTCTCATCTCAGCAGAGAATTTCTGAAGTTTTGTTAGAGTGACCATTGGGTTCTTGACCACCTCCTACACCAAGGCCCTTGCCCAGTTACTCCATTTGGCTAGATGGAAAACTCTAGGAGAAGTCCTAGAGATTCCAAACTTATTGACGCCTGGGAACACTCAACATTTTAGAAATGGTTTTATCCCCTTGCCCTGATCTGTACTCACCACAATTTGATCCCGGAGGTCTACAGAGAGTTTCTTGGACTTCATGGCTTGTTTTTTGTCCTCATGTGTAATGTGAATTGTAGGACCTTATGTGCACAGACATATCATCTTTGATAAAGATTCCTGTAAGACTTGTCTCTATACAAGCCAGGGTTTTCACAGTACTCCCTCTTGTGAGACATATTTTTGGTGATATTTGAGGCCCTCTTGTGATTTTTGAACTTTAATAGCCTATCCTTCATTTAGTAGCCTCCCGTTTGCCTCGGATCAAGGCTGGCCTTTTGGCCAGACCCATTTTGGACAGGCCAGTCAGGATTCTGGACTGTTTTTGTGGGTCTTTTTGAAGACCTTACCCATTTTGCTATGTGGTATTGCGACATCTCTACAGTAATTTTGACCTCATTTCTCCATCTAATAATGTACAATCAAGTTCTAGACACATCTCAAGGTGAATGAAAGCAAACAGGAGGCACTTGACCACAATTTGGAGTGCCAGAGCAATGGATCCGAATACGTATAGATAAAGGAGAGATTTCAGTTTTTGAATTTTAATACTTTTGCAAATCCTTCCAAAAATTTGTTTTCAGTTTGTCATAATGGGATCCTGAGTGTAGGTTGATTAGCAAAACTGGCACATTTACATTCACATTTACTATTTACTACAAACTATAAAGTGGACAGAAACTGAAGGCATCTGAATTCATTCTGATTCCACTGTAACTGCGAACCCTGCCTAGCAATAACATCAAAGTCAGTATAGATGGACTGCTGAATAATGAACTTTTTATTCATTACTATACTTAATCATTGATTTTTTCCTTTCTTTGGTGAAATCTGTGTTGTAGAAGTGATGTATTATATGTCTACTTGCTTTAATGAGGGCAAGTGAATTCTATTGACATTGTGACATATGGCACTAAAGCGACTTACTAAGTAACTTTAGTTACTTACTAAGTAACATTAGCACAAAGAAAACTGGAGTGCTTGTACATAGACCTTCTTAGGTGCAATTAGGACATGTAAACTGTGTACATACAGTATCTTTGAAACGTTGAGGCAGCAGCATTAATGACTACACCACCATGCCACCCTCAAAGACAACTTTGTCATAAGAAATTACTACTGCATACAGGACATACTGATTGGCAACATTCTGCACATTTAAAAGCAATGACCAAAATCTACCTTTCTACACACTGAAGTTGTTTTCCATAAAATCTGAAGCTGCAATAAAACTTAACTCCAATTGTTAAAACGATAAATTGTACCAGCCACATCTTCGGCTCACAGGTTTTGAGTGGCAGGTATAAATATAGGCTGCAATATGTTCTGTGTCAGTCTCCATGTTTTGCAATGTATATTTTGGATCTCCTCCATGTTCCTCAGGTTCCTCCCAGTGTCCAAGGACACCCTGTAAGGGTGATTGACAATGTGAAATTGCTTGCCTCACCTTGCAGGAAATATTTATGTGTGCTTTCTGCAATGAAACAGCATTCCATTTGTGCCAAGTTTCTGCCCTATACTTTCAGATGAGGAGTAGACAGCTACAATGTGACCCTGACTGCTGTTAGAAAGGTAGCTGGAGGCAATATTGACAAAGTCTATTCTTAAAAACTTTTCACCGTATTCTTATATATATTACATATCTGTTTGGTCGACCATACACCTTTCCGTCCAACCTTTTCTGTATCTGCTTACTACATTAAAAGGTTAAGATTAACAATTCCCACAAATGATTCAGGTTAGAGTCTGAGTTAACAAACAACTCAACGTGCAAATATTTCAGATTTGGAAAGATGTGGGATACCTTAAGAGAACCCTCACTGACAAAGAGGGTACAATCAAAGAGCCTCAAGTGACCAGATTGGTCTTGGGAATAGATGACACAAAGGGGGAATAGATCCCAAAAAGACCCACAAATCAGGCTAGGACCTTCACTGTCCTGCCTAAAGATAGGCCTCACCTAGGCTGCCTAACCCCATGCAATTATGGTCAGAGTTTTTGATAATTTGCTCACTTGTTCTTGCATAGTTTCTGCCACTTTCTTTTAGAGGTTTAGAGAATGAGATATTTCAAATTATTTTGGTATTGCACACATTTTTACAAAGTTGTACATTTATTTACATCATACCGTGATGCCTTTTTGTTTTTTCCATAGGCACCGCCATTTTGGAGTATTTGTATCAGCTGTTTCTATAGCGAACTCGCAGAATTTCCTAGAATGCGCTCACTTATGATGTCACACTAACCAGCAGTATAAATGTTGTTCCAGACAGTTCTGGATTATCAGAGTTTTCAAGATTGAGCATCTGCTTTTGGAATAGTAAAAGCTTTATTTCTGTGTTCCCAGTTAACAAATTTGGCTCCAGTTCCTGACTTAGTTTGGATTCAATGTTAATGTATCTCGATCTCTGGCTTTGATCTTGACTTTTTTGTTGACCCCTGCATCATCTGGTCATTATTAAATTTCTGGGACCCCACATCACTGAAGACCTTTCATGTTCAATAAACTCTACCACTCTGATCAAAAAGGCACAGTAGTGGCTCTACTTTTTATTTAAACAATTCAGTGTGTTCCCCCAGCTGCTTGTTCTTTTACCGTTGCTCCGCAGGAACCGTTCTGGCAGGCAGCAACAACAGATGATATGTAAACTGTACAGCTCAAGATAAAAAGGTCTTCAGAGAGTGATAAACTATCCACAGAAAATAACTGAACACAATTTTCCCTCACTGGAAGATGTTTTTAGACCCAATAAACCCAATGACATTGTCAATAATTTTTTACCCTGTTGCCATCTGGGAGATGCTACAGGAACATAAAGCCCCCCACCTGCAGACTCAGAAATAGTTTTTAGTCTAGTGCTATCACTGAACTGACCTTAGAGGGAAAATGCCGCAAGATGATTTGGGGGCTTTCCACGTAATTTTAGTTTATCAAATTCTATTGACTGTGTTCAATCTACCAAAAGTGCAAGACTTTCATTAATTTATTTACATATAATTGTATTATATATTTATATTTTGTTTGTGAGCATTCTTAAATAGATTTTAGCAGTTACAACCATTCCTGGGGATGCACAGTAATTTTGTTGTTTTTAAATGCAATGACAATGAAGGCCTCCATTTATCTATCTGTCTATACAAACTCCACAGACAGGCTTCAGCCTACAAAGGCCCAAAGTAGGGGGATGGGTTTTTAAAGTTTACAGAATATCTTTAAATGTTTATAATGTGCAACATTTTGTCCTTCAAAGGAGAAGTTTATGCATAAAATCTTTGGCTTTACACGAGGCAAATGATGATCTTTATAAATAAGGAATGTATTTATATAAACAAAATAGGAGCACAGAAATAAGGGAAACAGGGAAAAGGGCAAAAATGAAGCAAAAAGGATTTGGCTATAAAGGCAACCCAAAGATCACAAGTTCACTCTGTCATCCAATACTCAGAATCCAAAGACAGCAAAATTAATTAAAAACCGAGAATAATCCAAAGAGTTATACTCACACAAAACCCACTCCACAACAGTCAATGAGCCTCTGAGGGAGTACCCTGAAATATAAAGACTGAGGGCAGTCCCTCAACAGCAATACAATGGTGGCCCTGTGTCTTAGGGTTTCATCTACAGAACACAAGGAGCTTAAGTAAATAGCATAAATGCACAGTTCGTAACAATTACATAATATTTACAGTAAACTAACAAAAATTACATAAAAACAAAAAATATGTAGAAAATAAAAATTTACAAGAAACAATAAGAACAAAACAAACCCTGGCTGTCATATAACAACTGGATATCTATAGTTTGTCCCTGTGCAGCCCCTGAAATTAGACGTGTTTTGTATTTAATTTGTATGTAATACTAGCCGTGCCACGTGGCTCTGCAAACGTAGAAGTGAAACAGGACAGCGTGGAGGACCCTGCCTGGCTCCCTACTCTTGACATCACGCATCACCCTCCCCTCGGCCCGCAGCCTCTGTCTCGGATTTGCGCAAATATATTGCTCCTGCGAGCGAACTATGATTCTTAATGCGATGAGAGAAGCCACAAAATCAACCAGAATGTTCAAGCAAATTCTAGAAAAAATCCGATCTAAATCCATTAAGTAGTTCTGTCGTTCGCTAGCTAAGCAGATGTAAGATACGCCCCATGGCTGGCGCGTGAGTGAGAAAGGCATTGGCCTGCTGCATGTCTCTTGGATTCACGCAAATAAATTGGTACTGCAAGTGAACTATCATACTTAGCTTGATGAGAGAAGTCGCAAAATCAACCGGAATGTTCAAGCAAATTATAGAAAAAAACCTGATCTAAATCCGTTAAGTAGTTCTCTCGTGAAAAGTGGACAGACAGACAGACAGACAGACAGATAGACAGATGCTGGATTTTATATATATACTAGCGACCTGGTGCGCGCTACGCTGCGCGTTGGATGACCACAGTTGAAGTACTCCCTGTTTAAACGTGGCTGCCAGTCGTGAACTGGGTCCTTCATCGCACCGCATTTGATTTTTGCATGGGAAACAAAATTTCAAAACAAAACCCATGATTCACGAAGTGTGGGATGCAGACTAATCAGAAGGGGTTTCAGTTGCCTTTCATTGTGTGGCAGAGACGCGTCGTTGAGCTAATCTGTGTGAATGCTGACTGTCCGTTTCTTGCGAGCGACCGGCACGCCTTTGCCTCTTTGCTTCATGATGACGCTGTAATGTGTCCTCTCTCGCAGGCTAATGCTAAGCCTGGCAATGAAGAAGAGCTACCACACTCCCTGTGATGTAGTCTGAAAGGATTTACTTATCTCTTAAACCCTATAGGTCTAAATGAAGTAAAAACGCTCCACAATAACAGGCATTAAAATAAGCAAATTAATAAATTCACACACTAAACAGATTTTCCAAAGCACTAAACAAAAATGTCATATAACAGAGTGTACCAAATACCAAAAAATAAACACTTTTAAGACATTTGATAGGACTGAGAAAGCTGATAGCTTACCTGCTACTTATTAAGTAAGTTCTTGATTAGCAGTGTGTCTGTCTGCGGAGAGAGTGTTGACCTTGTTGAGAGGTTTACTTACCTCGGCAGTGACATTCATGACACTGGTAACTCTTCCTATGAAGTCAGTAGATGGATTGGGAGAGCATGGGGGGTCATGAGGTCGTTGGAAAGGGGTGTGTGGCGCTCCCGATATCTCTGCAAAAGGACAAAGGTCCAAGTCTTTAGAGTCCTGGTGCTTCCTGTCTTGCTATTTGGTTGTGAGACATGGACGCTATCCAGTGACCTGAGATGAAGACTGGACTCCTTTGGTACTGTGTCTCTTTGGAGAATCCTTGGGTACCGCTGGTTTGACTTTATTTCGAAAGAGCGGCTACTCACAGAATCAGATCAAGGGGACGTCCATGTAATACCTGGCTGCGGCAGATAAAGAGACCAGGATCTCGAGCTGTTTTGTCATGTGGTGGGTACGGCAACGCGCTGTACAAGTGCTCCCCAATCTGATCTGACCTGACCTGGAAATATAGAAATAACTACAGTAGAACACATGTACAGTGCACAGGTGCAAGTGCCCATGTTATTAGGGTTTTGACTTCTGGTTTTTGAATGTCCTGTTTATGATTATGACATTTAGATTTGGAAATTTCACATGAAACGTTATCTATCTTTTGGATCTTTTTGGCCGCCATTTTGTATTTCTCATGATTTTTTTGGGGTTCCTATTTCCCGGACCACTTTGTACCCTGCTATGGGCAAGGATATCATAGGTTGCGACCTTTGAGCAACAATGCAACAATGCAAGGGGATAAAAGGTAATCTAGGAATTTACCTCCTTATCTGAATTGCGGATACAAAACCCTTTATGGAATTGTGCTTTTTAAATGTTTTTAGTATTTTTTTCCCTAGTTCTAACTTTTTTGCACTGTATTTTTGACCACAATTTTTGTCTCTCAGTTTTGCTTTGTTGTTTGTTTCTTTGCTCTTCCAGTTTTGACCCTTTTTTGTTTTCCCAGTCTTTTCTCAAATCTAGTCATTTCACTAACATAACATACGAGCCATAACAACAAAGAACCAGGGGCTTCTGTAGTCTTGTCACAGCAGTGTGACAAACAAAACAAAACAACATCGAGCAGCAGGAAAGCATCAGCTAAAGAATTGTTTTTAATTAACCGCAGGAAATCTATCCCTGAAAAACATGAAAAATCTCTTCCAACCATAATATTTTTTTAAATTGTCAAGGCATCCCTTTGAAATGCATAACTCAAAAAACCATTCAAGCTTCTCATTAGTCTTTGGGGTATAAAGGGCTTCCAGGTTTTTGTTTTCAGTGCGTTTCCTTTTATTCTCCACTAGGTGTCCTTGAGTTACTATTTGACTGACATCAGCTTTATCAATGCCTTTCTGAATTACAAAGACCTGAATTAGCTCCATATATGTTTTCATTTATTCAAGAGTAGGGAGGTTTAATTCCCTTAGCTTCTTACAATTGATATTCCCGTTAGTCAAAGAATACATTAAAATGGTGAGTTCTGAAATGAGCTTGATGTGCTTGATGAACCAAATGGTCTCCTCTTTTGTCAAAATTACCTTTTTTTGCTGCCATATGTTTTGCTACATTGATCAGAAAGCACATAGTACTGTACATTTAGTTTTACTGGAGTGTCAATAAAGCTTGGACATAAAGCTCTTTGATTATTATTCATAGCTGTGTACCATATAACCAATAACATTTCTACATTGAGGGTCATATTGTGCAGATAAGTAAAAAGCTTCCTTCTGTAATTTAACATATTACTAAAATGTTTATAACAATCCTCAGCTTTGTCTTCTTAAACATTTTTTTTCTAATTTTCTGGCATATGCTTAATGTGATTATTCATCTAGAAAAATTATGCTTCTTGTAAGTATGTGAAATTGTCTTAGTGCCAGATGCTGAATGATGTACTGGAGCAATTGGCCCTGCAGTGTCTTCTAAACCTTTGGGTGTTTGTGCATATGCAGAAACTGAGCTTACTAGTTAAGTGATGGGGTTTGAAAGTCATTTCTGGTATTAAAACATGGATTTTGTGGGTTTGAACTTGGCCGGCCTGATGGCCCAGTAATAGCACTGCTGCCTTGTAATAAGGAGACCAGCATTCGCAGTTCAGGTCTCCTCGTGTCTGAGTGGGTTTCTTCTGGGTGCTACAGTTTTTTCCCAAAGTCTAAAGAAATGTAGGTTAAGTAGTGTGTGTGTGTGTGCGTGTGTGTGTGTGTGTGTGTTGTGGGGTGTGTGTGTGTGTGGGTGTGTGTGTGCGTGTGGGTGCGTGTGTGTGTGTGTGTGTGTTCACCCTGCAATGGGCTGGCACCCTTTCCAAGGTCTGTTCCTACTTTGTGCCCTATACTTGCTGGGTTAGACTCCTGCTCCCCTGCAATCCTGCTCAGGATGGTGCAGGCTTAGAAGGATGAAGCTCCTCTTTAGGAAGAGCTTCACATAACAAAGACTGTTTCTCCTTTTATACCGGTGTCCGAGCCTTTGTGTCAGGTGTTTGGGGAGCTGGAGATCCCCTTGGTGGGCATACCATCTTAAACTGCATTTTCTAAGCATTTGCCCAATTCTGAAGTCTTGTTATGTGTCCATTATTAACCTCAAATCTTATTCTAAACTTGAGGTGTTGCTGTTTCAATTTAGGAAGTTCAAAGCTAATATTTTCCTGAACAGCGGGTGGTTTCATTTTACTTAGCGTTTAAATGTTTATGGCTGTGTTCTGTCAGACGCTCAGAATGTCAGAGGGTATCACAATGTTCAGATGTTAATTGAGACAGGTCAAGCCTCAGAATCCCATTGTTTGATTGGCTTTGTTTGTGATATGCAAGATGTGTGCAAGTTTCACTAGTCATTAACATAAGACAGTATTAAATAGATACGTTCATGATTACATTAGAGATTCTGCACACTATATAGGAAAATTGTAATATGGCCACATCAGAATTTTCTTGCCAAAAGCATACAATATGTAGTATATTTTAGTGTTGGTTCAAAGTGCCAATGTTAATTCTTTGTTATTTACATTGCAATTTTAGGTATTTCACTATCCTTAAAAGGACTTCTCATTGTTGATGCACTGGATAGATTCATTTGTGATTTTGCAGGCTTGCCGTTTTTCTAGGCTCCCCTGTAGCTGAGTCTGAAGCTGCTCATTTGCAGGATTGAATGCCAGCTCATACTGTAGGTGACTCATCCCCAGGCTGACTCAACAATATCAACGATATTACATCTCCTTCCCATCAAAGTCACCGTCCCCTGTAATCACTTCCAACTTCTTGAAATAATAATTCATTACATTTATATAGTGCTTTTCTCACTACTCAAAGCGCTCTCCACACAGGGAGGACCCGGGAAGCAAACCCACAATCTCCTTAGATAGATAGATAGATAGATAGATAGATAGATAGATAGATAGATAGATAGATAGATAGATAGATAGATAGATAGATAGATAGATAGATAGATAGATAGATAGATAGATAGATAGATAGATAGATAGATAGATAGATAGATAGATACTTTATTAATCCCAAGGGGAAATTCACACTGCAAAGCAGTAGCACTACCACTGTGCCACCTGTGAGGTGGCGCACAGCTCTTCAAAATGGCAGGTGGTCTTTATTTCTGTAGCTGTCACGTGGCTGCTGACAAAGACAAATCAGTTGGGGTCTTGAGCACTTCGTTGTCAAGTGATTTAGCAGGAATGGTGAGTGCTGCTCTCTCATGTGGTGCAGCAGAAGCTTTTATCATTGCTCTTCTGTTTGGTGATGTGTCCATTATACAGCATATGTAATAATAATAATAATACATTCTATTTATATAGCACCTTTCTCATGCTCAAGGCATTTAAAACAAAATGATACAAAATTATGCAATAGCATTAAATAGAATAAAAGAAATAATTAACCATAGTATCATACTAAATTCAATACTAAAAGAAATGCCTGAACAAATCACATAAGTTATCCCGAGCATCTGGAGAGAGGGGTAAACTGAAAGAAGGGGCATAGAGATAGGTTAAGGTAAAAGCCTTCATGAACAGATAAGTTTTAAGTTGTTATAATAAAAAAAAACGAATGGAGTCAGCTAATCTAATTAATTTCGGGAGGTCATTCCAAAGTCTGGGCGCACTACTGCTGAAGGCCCTGTCATCCATAGAGTGCAGGTTAGTGTGTCTAGACGAACCTGCTTGTGTGGAGCTGCAGATGTATCCTTTGGCTGCCCTTCACTAAACTGACACAGCAAATGGCATTTCGGGTATGGATTCCCTCACATTGACTTCTCTGTAACGCCTGTATAATCTGCCTCACCCTTTACCTGTGCAGTTTTACAACCAACTCTGTTTCACGATGCTCACCTGGGAGCTCACTCTGTCACCCTTTTTCACAGTTCCATGATTATGAAGCTTCGCCAGTCACCATGCACCCCGGTCAAATGTACTTTAGCAGATGGAGAAGCAGCGGTTAAGATGCAGAGGTGGTAGTCTTTTAGCTGCCTTCCTTTCTGTAATGATGCTGCAAATGGCACTCCAGATCCCAGATCTCACCCTTGAGATTATCCAGAAATTCATCTGAAGAGTCAAGTAAGTCCATTTCAGGTCTCTGTAGCCCTCTGCCATCCATCCATTATCCAACCAACTATATCCTAACTACAGGGTCACGGTGGTCTGCTGGAGCCAATCCCAGCCAACACAGGGTGCAAGGCAGGAAACAAACCCTGGGCAGGGTGCCAGCCCACCGCAGGCAGCCCTCTGCTTTTTGCTAAATTAGATGGTCAGTGTTATCCACATCCCACCTCTGACATCTTTGTTGCCCTGGCAATATGGATTCTATGTTTTACAATGCACTTTTGGGTAGCTCACTATTCTTGAAAGGACTGCTCACTGTGGAATTCATTTGAAACTTTGACGGGGCTTGCTCTTTTTATACGCTTCCATGCAGCTGGCTCTGAAGCTGTTCATTTGAATAACGGAATGCAGGCAGATAGTGTTGGAGACTCATCCCCAGGCTAATGCACTTGTCAGTTCTGTACGATATAATATATTATATATGCAGCATATACATTCTTCACTGGGCATGTTCACAGCCTGTGACAATGTGGAACCAAGGTGTTAATGGACAGTGATGCATAGGAGAATCTGAGTGTGATGTCTGCTCTTCTCTAAATTAATTAGTCTATCATTTTGATGATTTCGTAACCCAGTTCAGGGTAGGGCAGTGATGGAGCCTACCTTCTCAGCATCCAGTACAAGACTGAAACTGAACCTGAAGAAGGAGTCAGTCATCCATCACAGAGCCCATTGTTTCTCTCTCTGACACACACACACAAAGGCCAGTTCAGATCTGCCAGTTTACTTAACATGCACATTTCTGGGGGGTTTGAAGAGTTCCCATAGAACATGAAGACATGGAGGGAACCAGCAGACTCCACAGAAACACTGCCTGGATGTAAAATTAAAAAACCTAGGGTGCCATGTATGTAATGCATGAGCACAAACCACTGCACCACCAAGTTTCCTCTAAAATAAACACTACAGTATGAAGTAAACTTCTCAATTGAGAATCTGAATCATTTATTTAGAAGTAGCACACTGAAGAAAGCATCTGTTGTTTTTTTAAAATAAAACCTATCTTTCAGTGACAATTCAGTATTTTTCCAAATGGCACTAGCAGGTGTCTTCTTGCCGAAATATTGAAGAAAATTATTCTGTAGACTGAGAGTGCGGGAGAAAGTAGTCGACTACTCCGCATGTGAGAAATCTTAACCAAAATGAAATGCAAGATGTCAAGTAAAAGCTTCAAAGAACCGGCACCAAGCAGGGTGAAGGGAAATAAAAAGACTCTAAGAGAATAGGCAAAAAAAATAACTATGGGGATGATGAAACAGGCCCAACTTGAAACCCCCTGAAAAGAATATGAAAGATAAGCAGGTGTGCATTTGATTTGCAGCATTCCCAGATGAAACAGAAGAACATCTTGGTAAGTCATATTTAAAGGACAGGGCAAATACTGTATGTTAGCTGGTCTTGAATTCCCCTTTTTGTATCAGGCCTTAAGAATACCGTTTTATAAATTGGATTTATTGTTATACAAAACAATCAAACTTACACTGCTAAATGATTATAACAGTCCAATTACAAATATGATCAACAACATTTATTTATATAGCACCTTCCATTACAAAGTATAATTTAAGCTGATTTACAAGTGGTAGTAAGTGGAAACAAAGAAAAACAATAATTTTAAATGACAAATAATTTTGTATAGCGCTCTTCACTAAGTGAAGGTGCAGAGTGTTTTGCACAATTCTGTTACAATACAGTTATGGATTATACTAATTACTAAATACAGCACTGGCACACAGATAAATACAAATTTGTTAAAACACACAGAAAGCTGGGTAGAAATTGATTAAGCATAAAGGGAAGCCAACAATCTATGTCCATTAATGAATATTAATATCTGTCCAGTGATAAACTATGGCCAGTTGGCAATGGATGAGATAAAAATTGTAAAAGAGAAAGTCAAAAACAAAGTCAGACACGGTCACAGTCCTGTAGACTTGGGTCAACTAGCCGATTACCCCTCTCCTGGGCATTTTATAGTGGAGTCTGTGATGGGCTGTCCAACTGTCCAATGATCAAAATAATTATGCTAAAGGTCAGTGGGGAGAGGAAACAAAAACTCCAAAAGAGAATAAAACCTAAGAGGTCAGCTGCAGGGTGCCTGAAATTGCACTGTAGTACCACACTACATAGCACTGTACTAACAGAAGACGATCCTTAGATGATACTAATCCAATTCTAGTCTTGTTTTGGCTTTCTGTTTCTCCTTGGTTTGCTCAGCTGGTTGCCCATTAATGGCAGAATGCTGGCAACTAACGTCTTGCCTTAATGATCTGCCGCGCTACAGTCCTCTCGATTTAAAGGGAAAGAGCACAGAAAACGTATGTCCTCATGTAAATAAATAACAGTTGTTAAGCTACACCTTGGTTGAAGTGAGTATCCCCATCTTATTGTACACGTTCTTCACTTCTGGCGTATGAATAGGCCCTGAAAATTATGGAAAGTATATAGGCAGAAATGACAATGACAGGTACATGTTAGAAGAATCATATCTCAAGCCTAATTGTCGTTCTGTAACTCATTTCCTAAAACAGCAGAGTTGATACTTGTGATTCGTTACGCACTCAACTTTAACAAAATAACCAAATGAATTCAATGGTCAGCTACATGTATAAAATACCTAATCAGAGGCTGGGCAATATTTGTAAAGAATTTCTCATTGCACAACAAACTTCACAGTAGAACACAAGCTCAATAAAATACATACGGTGAGCAATCTCACATCAGATCAGGAGGACACCCGCAACGGCAGAAGTTCTAATGTGTGTTTGGGGTTGTTGTGTTTTTATAATAATGAAATATTTTTATTGAACTTCTGTAATTAACCATTTCACTATAATCTGTGTTTTGTGTATAATTGTATGTGACGAATAAAATTTGATTTGGTTTTTATAACTCCATGACGCTCCTAAGGGATACAGCATGAAAGAAATAGGCAGCATCTTTCAATGCACACTTTTCAAACCGGCTGCCGAGTGATTTCTTAATTAGGGACACAGACTCTGTATTTTTGGATGAAGATTAATCCAAAGCACCACAGCCACAATATTACAGGCAAGTAAATCGCCAAGCACAATAATAAACACTGTTCTCTCTGTCTCTCTCTCTATCTTCTCCTCCACACCTCCCAGCAACCTTTTTCCACCTCCACCTGACTCTGTCTCGCTTGCTGGGTCTTCAGCAGTCCTTTATATAGTTCCTGACCCGGAAGTGCTTCTGTTCTTCCTGCCACATGACTTGCCAGCACTTCCAGGTCAGCTGGAGTATTCAGGTTCTTTTAATCAGCCCTGAAGTACTTCGGGGCTTCCGTCCTCATGATCCACTAGTACTTCCGGGCTATAGAGAAAGCATGACTCCCCAGGTCCTTTGACAGCTCCCTCTGGTGGCACCCATAAGAGTATCTATTAAAGTCCTAGCAGCTTCACTTTGAGGATGATTTCTGTTTTCTTTGCAGCATGAATTAAGCACAGTTGCCCTTGGTGCCCACAAACGTTTTCTGAAGTTTCTGTGAGAATAAGTCAATAATTATCTGTACTTTTGTGATAATTCCATACCATGATTCTGACCAACCAATAAGGGCTTTGGCTTCGGTAAACCTTCAGCCCATAAACAGCAGATCACCGCTCACTGCTGTTCTTTGGTGCAAACACAGAGCAGAGCAGCCATGGTTATTCCTGGAAAATAAGAAGAGAAACTGACTAATCCAGGATGAAAATGTACCACTGTGACCACCAACACACCATGTTTCCACATGTGTGTGGAGAAAGCTGTACAGCCAACCAAACCATAATTATTGACTTACCCTTGTATTTGTGCTCATTTATACAATATATTAAACTAATTATTGCCTCCCGCTGGAAGACATCTGAATGAGTCACTGTCGACAATTAGCAGTCCTCATTCTACAATTTAATACATTTGGAGTTGTCTGCAGTGCGGATTAATGGTGCTTCCAGTAATGCAATTGAATCCCGGTCTGCTGTGGCTCAACTGTTTAAATCCCTGCTTTTTTTTATTTTTATTTAAATAATCCCTTGGCTCAGGCCTAGTTTTACTTTGTAAAATAAAAAGTTGATCACAAAAAAAATTCATACAGTATATTAATTACAGTTAACACTTTTAACCCACATCATATGCAGGGCGGACAGCTATTTTATAACATAAAACCTATTACATTATCAAGTCAAGTCAAGTTTGGGAGCATGCACTGGTACAGTACGTTACCGCACCCACCACATGATGAAACAGCTCAGGATCCTGGTTGGCAACCCCCCCAAGCAGACACGCGGTCCAGTCCCACCCTCTGGAAATGACCTTCTATCTGTCACAGCCAGGAGTTACGTGGGTGTCTCCTTGGCCTGGTCCAGCCAATCGGGTCCCCAACAATAAGGATCCTGCGAGCTGGATCACCCTCAGGGAAATGCGCCACATGGCCGTAGTGCCGTATCTGACTCTCCCTCACAATGCAGGTAATGTGCCTCATTCAGGACTCCATAAGCAAACAGTCATTCGCCACAAAGTCAAACCAACGGTACCCAAGGATTTTCCAGAGAGACACAGTACCAAAGGAGTCCAGTCTTCGTCTCAGGTCTCTGGATAGCATCCATGTCTCGCAACCATATAGCAAAACAGGAAGCACTAGGACTCTAAAGACTTGGACCTTCGTCCTTTTGCTTAGGTATCAGGAGCACCACACACTCCTTTTCAGCGACCTCATGATCCACCATGCTCTCCCAATCCATCTACTGAGTTCATAGGAAGAGTCACCAGAGACATGAATGTCACTGCCGAGGTAAATAAAACTCTCAACATTACATTATAGTTCCTTATATTATTTAAAACATTAGAAGTTAAACAGAAACATAGACTTGAGTCTGGTTGACTTACTCTGAAAAAACATTAATAAATTCATATCAAATCCTGGCAAAATGACACCTTTTATTGGCTAACTAGAAAGATTACAATATGCAAGCTTTCGAGGCAACTCAGGCCCCTTCTTCAGGCAAGATGAAGAAGGGGCCTGAGTTGCCTCGAAAGCTTGCATATTGTAATCTTTCTAGTTAGCCAATAAAAGGTGTCATTTTGCTTGGCTTTTCTCTACATTCATAATGGCTAACACGGTACAACACCCTAGTACTATCAAATCCTGCAAACTCTCTGCACTTTTCCACTTAAGGAAAATTTGACTTTTTCTAGTTTTACATAACATAACATGTTGTGTTTGAACGGAGTTATAGAGGGTGCAGTACAGTTCTTCCAATGGAGCAAAATCAAAGCTAATAATGTAGTAAAAAGGAAGTCACAGCAATGTATTGCTAGATAATCAAATTTCATCTGATGTTACCCTGAATACTGCCATTATAGGATTAGGAAGAATTTGGAATCCAGCACTATCTGATAAATAAGCAAATGCCTTCATTTATAAACCTTTATTAAGCATTTTTATACCGTCAATTCAGTGAGAGAAATGTCAGATGACTGGAAAATTGTAAATAATAGATAGATAGATAGATAGATAGATAGATAGATAGATAGATAGATAGATAGATAGATAGATAGATAGATAGATAGATAGATAGATAGATAGATAGATAGATAGATAGATAGATAGATAGATAGATAGATAGATAGATAGATAGATAGATAGATAATCCCAAGGGGAAATTCACATACTCCAGCAGCAGCATACTGATAAAGACAATATTAAATTAAAGAGTGATAACAATGCAGGTATAACAGACAGTAACTTTGTATAATGTTAACGTTTACCCCCCCGGGTCGCATAGTGTGAGGGAGAAACGATCTCCTCAGTCTGTCAGTGGAGCAGATACATTGACGGCAGTCTGTCGCCGAAGCTGCTCCTCTGTCTGGAGATCATACTGTTTAGTGGATGTAGTGGATTCTCCATGATTGACAGGAGCCTGCTCAGCGCCCGTCGCTCTGCC
Organism: Erpetoichthys calabaricus; assembly: GCF_900747795.2. Taxonomy (NCBI): domain Eukaryota; kingdom Metazoa; phylum Chordata; class Cladistia; order Polypteriformes; family Polypteridae; genus Erpetoichthys; species Erpetoichthys calabaricus. Next base: position 230,825,437 of record NC_041398.2, read on the forward strand.
ACAGATGTCAAACTGTCCAGCTCCATGCCAACAATAGAGCCTGCCTTCCTCACCAGTTTGTCCAGGCGTGAGGCGTCCCTCTTCTTTATGCTGCCTCCCCAGCACACCACCATGTAGAAGAGGGCACTCGCCACAACCATCTGATTGAACATCTGAAGCATCTTATTGCAGATGTTGAAGGACACCAGCCTTCTAAGAAAGTATAGTCGTGACCAAGATCTGCAAGAAGCAAGACAAAATATATCCTGGTAATTATAGACCAATAAGTCTTACTTTTATAACATTCAAAATTATAGAAAGCTGTAATAAGAAGTACATCAGAAACATATGTGTTATGTTTTAGCCAGGATTCCCCCTCAGCTTATGCCAAACCTCCTTTTTTATTTTTTTTTCCATTTTTCAATATTGTTCATCAGGTTCAACCATTTCTGCTAATATTGTTCTGTAAGGTTATTATTTGTCTAATTATGTATTTTCTGTTCTCTTTATTTATTATTTAGTTTCTATCTGTATACTCATGTAGTACTCTGTTACTTGTGTTTTGTGGGTGGTACCACCCCTTACATCACTGATTGGGGCCACACCAGCCTATATAAGGCAGCCTGGGAAGCAATTTCCTTGTTGTTTATTAAGTGCATTTAAGGTAATTGTGAGTATTGCTATTTTGTTTGGATATTTATGGTTTTGCTGATGTTATTGCTTCTGTTTAAGGATCCTGATTTCTCGATTCTGTTTTAGACTTGTTTGGATTTTTTATTTCCATTTTGCCTCTTTTTACAATTCTGTCTTATTTTGTATTAACAAACTAATTGATAAAGATTCTTTGTTTGGCCTTTCATTTACAATCCGGATGTTTATGGTCCCCCTCCCTTTTATAGGGCGTTTGGTATATTTTGGGACATTTCTTATGATTTGTGGGCATTAAAATCCTGATCTTCATATTGAGGCCTACTCAGACCTAAAGCTCACCAACCATTTGCATGGGGGCCAGACTTGCCTTGGGGTGAGAACTGTTTTGGTAGGCCAGTCAGGATTCTGGCTTGTTTTTGTGGGTATTTTAAAAGCCTCGTCAGCTTTTGCTATTTTGGTGCCAGAATCTTAACATTATCTGTATGAAAATATCATACTAAATAAAAGCTAGAAAGGGTTTATGAAATAAATGTCTATTCAATCTAATCTCTTATATTTTTCTTTTGAGCAGGCTTTTGGAATAGTTGACACAGTTGATACAACATAATTCAATTAGAATTTCAAAAAGCCTTTGACAGAGTCCCACACTGAAGATTAATTTTGAAATTAGAAGCTGTAAGCATCAGAGGTAACCTATAAAACTAGATTTCAAGTTACTTACCAGTAGGAGTCACAGAGTACAGATAAGAGGAGAATGGAGTCATCAGTGGAGTTTAACATAGAACAGTGCCAAGTGGTACTTGTGGGCAAAAGAAACGTCAATTATTAACAAAAGTTGGACAACACTGTCCTACAGGAAGTGACCTCTGACGAGGATATGTGGGTTTACATATATACAACGTTTTCATCAACTAAGCAAAGTACAGAAGCGAATAAAAAGGAAAGTAAAATGTTATGTTTAAATTGTGAAAACTGTTGAATATAAATCAAGTGACGTTATGCTTAGACTATATAATGCACTAGGCCAGGGGTTCTTAACCTGAGGTCCGTGGAACCCTAGGGGGTCCATGGATGGGTTTCAGGGGGTTCGTGAGGGTCAGATAAAAATTAACATTTATATTCACTATACAGCCCCATACCATTGATGTTTCTCACGTGAACTTTCTCACGTGATTTTTTTTGCAAGTATTTAACTCACCTAAGCCTAATGCATGAATTACGTACTTGTGAGAAAAATAACGCACAAGAAAAATAACGATGAGAAAAATATTGCGCAAGAAAAATAATCGAATCTTGGAGGATTCTGGTGTGCATTGACACAAGCCTACCCTCGTCTGGTAAAGCGAGCTATGAGTGCTCTGATTCCCTTTGTTACTACATACCTTTGTGAATCAGAGTTTTCAGCACTTGTTTCTATCAAAATGAAAAGTCGAAATAGATGGGACGTCAAAGATGATATGAGTGTCACCTTGTCGAAGACCACTCCACAGTTTCATATTTTTATTCAAGGGAAACAAGAACAACCTTCTCATTGAAATAAAGCAGATAACGAGAGAGTAGATGTAGTAGTAGTAGTAGTAGTAACGGTAATAGAAAACATAGTAGTAGTAGATCTGTTTTAATTTGCACAAGAGGATTGCATTTCATAATTATGAGTGGCCATTCCTTTTTGCATAAAAAGGAGTGTTTTTTAGATTGTTTATTTTAAAGTTTAATAATACTTTGTGTATGTCATATATGTATGAGACAATCAAATCTCGATCAATAAAGTACGTTATATTCATTGCATGCAACGTTATGTTAATGTGAATATTTCTGGGGAAAGGGGTCCATAGCTTTCATCAGATTCTTAAAGGAGTCTGTGACTCAAAGGTTAAGAATCACTGCATTAGAGAGATCACATCTGGAGTATTGCTTGCAATTCTGGCCACCATGCTACAAAAAAGACATAGCAGCACTTGAAGCTGTGCATAGGAGACCAGCCAGGTGTATCCCAAGACTTAAGACATGTCCTGCTATGACAAACTCAGAGAATTTAAACCTGTTTAGTCTCGAGCAGAGGAGACAGCACGGGGACCTGATCCAGGCCTTTTAAAATTCTCAAAAGGTGCTAATAAAGTAGATCTAGCCAAATTCTTTCAAATAAACGGTGAATTGCATATTCGAGGACACCTGTAGAAATTAAGGGGAATTGCATTTAGGACTGACACCAGGAAGCAGTTCTTTATGCAAAGAGCTGTGGGAATCTGGTACCAACTACCTAGACATGTAGTTGATGCAGAAACCTTGACAACTTTAAGAAGAATCTGGATGAGATATTGTGGCAGATTAGCTAAACATGAACTTATTGCATAGAATGGTCTCCTCTCGCCTGTCAAATCTCTTATCTCTAGTTTTAATTTAGGACAGCTCAAAACATATGACCTAATGTAGTCAGAGCTACAGTACATAGTATTGTTCACAATTAGGGTCTAGTACATGATATATGAGGTCTGTCTATTAAATAATGAGACTGTGTTTCTATCTGTTAATCAAAGCAGTGAGTACTGATTATGAGCACTTACCATGCAGGTTTAAACCTGTCCAAACCTGCACGAGAAACGACAGTACTCTCTACTGTTTAGTTGATTGTCAGTCAGTCAGTTTAATGCAGTTGTGTTTCCCCTTGTGAGCCAGAATCATGTCAAGTTTAAAAGTTGAGCATCGTGTCAATTTGAAATTTTTAGTAAAATTGAACAAAATACTGACGGAATCTTTTCAAATGCTTACTGAGGCTTACAGGAAAGACTGCATGTGTTTTTCCTAAATCGAAATCGATGCTTAAAGGAACACGTTTTGAGTCAATGGATGCAGTAAAGAAGTAAAGAAGAAAACGTCAGATGTCTTGAAACAGCTGACAGAAACTGATCTACTCCGCACCTTCGACCATTGGAAACCAAGACTGCATCGGTGCGTAATTGCGAATGGGGTGTATATTGAAGGGGCCAAACATTAAAATTGTTCTAGAAATAAAAGTGAGTTATTCTGGCACTCTCGTTTTTTAATATATAGACCTTGTATTTTGAAAGATTTTAAATTAGAGTGATGTGTAAGACATACAGTTTTTAAGATGAACAGCTGAGGATTTTTTTGCACAGATTGATCAAGAATGTTTTCTGTATTAAGAATAGGATTCCACTCCTTGCCTAAGATATTAATAGAGATGGGTCCTAACATTACCTATTGATACACACTATAACATTAATTGATAAAGTCCAGATATAATTTTGCTATCTCCTCTTTATACAAGCTTCTTTGATCTTTATTAGCTAAAATATGAGTTTTATTCATTTCTTCTGTCTTCAGTTACTATCCACATCTGAAAACACTCCATGATGAGAGAATGTTCTGTATCCTTTCTTTATCTCAAATTTCAATGACGCACAAAAAATAATGTTACATATAACACTGGCTTATAGTTCACTTTCTTCTGTGATTCTTTCCCCTTAATATATTCTGTTTCTTTCCACAAGCTTGCCGGGGTGACAGCAGCAGACAAGTTATGAAAAAAAAGTATATCATTTCCACATATGCCATTTTGGAATGACTTAATTGGAAGTGTTCACTGATAAAGAGTTGCATTTTAACATTTCCCAACTGTAGACAGGTACCAATTAATCCTGTTGTTCGTAACTCATACAGTCACTGAAAAGGAGCCGACCTTTTGACGAGCTGGCGCATGTCTTAATGACATATTTGTTATGTGCATGCGGTGCGTTACATTTGCCGAGTGAAGATTATCATCTGAATAGACTTTAATGCAAAAGTAAAAAAGATGTATTGGTCTCCATTACTAAGCTTAATGACCTGGACAGCATTTGTCAAACTTTGATGATTTTTTACAATCTATCCACCAGTTATCTTTTAAAAATAGGTTGTGAAAAGCAAATTCTACTTTTTCTTACCCTGCACATTTATTTTAGATTCAAGGCATCATATAGAAATATAATAGTTCTTGTAGCTTCATTATACTTCTTTTCAAAACCAATGTGAGGGTGTCGAATGGTGGTCTGGACTCCAGGCTCATATGTCCATAGAACTGGTCTGGTCACTCTTTGTGTAGCTTGCCCAATCTTCTCAAATCCCAGACACATGCAAGTTAAAGATATCTGTGACTCTTAATTGTCCCTGTGTGAATGTTCTTGTGTAAATACAGTATAGCATCCCTGTGATGAGCTGGTAATCAATCATTCAGGATTGGATTTTAACTTGTATCTAATGCAGTGAAGGTAGAATGCAGTCACTAGTGACCCTTTATTTGAAAAAGAACAAATGAAACAGTGAGAAAATGAATTGTCCCTCATCATAAAAATTTGGATGTGAGTATCAGTAGACTTTACACCCTAGGAACCAAGTTACCCGAACTATTGATTACATCTTGCCTGAAGAAGGGGCCTGAGTTGCCTCGAAAGCTTGCATATTATAATCTTTTTAGTTAGCCAATAAAAGGTCTCATTTTGCTTGGCTTTTCTCTACATAACATTTCAATAATTATTTACCACTCTGATGGTGATCTTTCTGATCATAAAGTAGGTTATTACAATAGCAATCAACGAGAAGAATTCATAATTAATTGCAGAATTGCAGTATTTTAGGGTTCCTCTAGAGTGCCTCTTTCTCTTGCACGATTTGGCTCAAAAACTAATCAGCACATTGTCATCTTATAATAGGCTTAAGTTTCGAATTTTGTATTTTTAACTCTAGACCGTCCTCAAGAAACTGTGACACACACAAAGACAGACAGACACCCATCATCGAGATACTGTATCAAAGTTTTTGGTATCAGTGGATCCTAAAACATCGAGATCTGTTGAAAACTGGAGATCAAAATTTTTGACATTTTTTCGGTATCAGGGGATCCTAAAACATCGAGATCTGTTGAAAACTGGACATCTAAAGTTTTGACAAATTTAAAGCTTTCGCCTCTCCCCCATATACGATAGGTTATGGTGGTGGAGGGTGCAAATCAAAAATGAGAATTTTAGTGAAATTTTAAATAGGCCCTGCCTCAATGATTTTGAATGTATGAGTGAGTTCCCAGGGATGGAGTGGCATCCCGTCCTCAGTTGCTTTTTTCGTTTCATCCTGTAGTGTCACAAAGTCGGATTTGTTTTAATTTATGTGTAGCTATTTATAGCCTAACTTGCCATTTCATTTAAAGAGATATGCAGCACTTACTTTTAAAGTTTTGAGGTAGTGCAGCACATGCTCCTGTAAGAGAAACTGCTGTACTACTGCACGGGTCTGGCTGTCTAAGGCACGCGGGGGTCATGTGACACTACATGGCCCATACACACTCCTGGGCACCAGAAGTCATCCTGGCATTACTTACGATGCTGCGAAGTAAAGAGAGAAGATTAGTAGAAACATTCAGATATGTTAAAGGGAGCACAAACAAACATTAGGTATGCTTGCCAGAGAAGAGGTGGAAGGTCAGATGTTTCACATACATGTATCAGTTCCTTCCTGATTGAAGCAGATAGCATAACTTGTGTGAAGTTGCCCAGTGTCATGGAAAGGGGCCAGGATAGGGATCAGTGGGGATTAGAGGGCAAAATTTCATGGTTGTATAAAATGGGATAATAGATACTAGAGGGTGTCTTCTTGCCCCATCTCTGCCGTTGATGGTTGAGGCCTTAAAGTCCTTCTGAACAACTCCTAGGAGAGATGATGGTGCATGGTACTTGCTGGTGAGCTTGTTGTTAGCTTATTTGTTTGTGTGTATAGCTTTTTTTGGTCATTTATTATTGAACAACCTGTTGATGAAAGAAGAAAACGAAATCGAGTTAATGTTGTTTCTTCTTCTAGATTTTTTTTCTTAGTTTATAATTGTTAATTTCCTTATCATGGGTACAATGTCTAACAGATTATATTAAATTTGTTCAGACTTTTTGTTAATAAAGAACTGTTACTTTTGTATGGTCTATTATTTTTCTATGTGTGTCTCTCTGGAACTACAAGTCAGGAACTACAAGATGCCCCACAATGAGGTTGGGGCAAGTAAAGTGGTTTGCATGGGACATCTTGTAGAGTTCAAATTGTTTGAATGTTGAATGAATGAATTTGGTTTCCTTTCAAATTTCAAGACACACATTTTGCATGAATTGGTGATTAGAACTTGACCTATAACGAGTGGATGTGGACAAGTGTGTCCTGTGATGCTGCAGTGCCCTATCCAAAGTGGATTTTTGTCCCGTCTTCATTGTAGCTTGTGGGGCCCCAAAATATTTGAACAAAAAGATGATTCCATGTGTGGATGATGTGAAATAGAATGAGTTGTTGTCGGTGCACAGACCAGTGAACCAAAGACAGATTTCATTTTTTTTCTTACTCCCAATCTTTTTTCCCCGACTGTTACATTTGCATTTGACCTACTTTACATCTGATTCCTGCATTTAACCAGTCAACGCAATGAACCCATCATCACGCTCAAATAAAAATAGCTTAGACATGTCACATCATGTTTACACCAACAGCGCAAGGTAATGATCTGTTTAAAAAAAGTGATAACTTGGAAGCAAGAGTGTGCATTTTATTTGACTGTAAGGCTATTAATTTTTGATGACATGGCACATAAGATTGCTTGTGGCCTTTTTCAGCTGTGCCATCCTCTTTTTCTTCAAATGGAGTAAAATAGAGACTGATGAACTATGTTGGGTTCAATAGTTATGGTCAGCTCTTATCGAAACTTTTCTTATTCTCTTTTGTTCTTAACTATTGTGAAATAAATAGCCTTTACACATGAAAAAAAGGTTTGGGGCAGCCACCCATATACTTAATTCCTGGCTGCAAAAGGTAAATATGGAGCAGAGTTGTGCACAGAATTGAGTCCAAGACAGAACTGAATACAAGTGGAGATTGTTCGGCTTTTAAAGCAGGTCGGCGGAAGTGACGTCATCAAGACACCACACTTGAAGTGACGTCCTCAGGCCCAGAACCGGAAGTGGCGTCGTCAGAATCAGACAGAATTGTCTGGTCTGCAGAGATAAAATTCCTGGTGTGGAATTACCTTCTTTTGGTCCTTCTAGCTGCCTCCCATGCGCACGTGTGTGACACTATGTTTTTACTTATAAACTAATATATCTATAAGATATCCCAAAAAGTAAAATTAAGCGAGCTACTTCTTTTTAGCATAAGCAACATGTATTACTAATCCATTTTAATACATTGTTTTATTTAATGATATCATGTGCATTACACATAGAATAATGCAGAACCTTACCTAAACTTCCACATACAGGATACCTTCTTACAACAGAAATCATATTGAAACTGAAATTCTTACACAAATCTCACCAACTATGGAAAAACCTTGTACAATGGAACCTCGGTTCACGAACGTCTCAGTACACGTACAAATTGGTTTACGACCAAAAAGTTCGCCAAACTTTTGCCTCGGTTCATGACCACACACTCGGTATATGAACAAGCCAGTTTCCCTTTCGGTTTGTACATGTTCAGTCTCTCCCTGTGCATTTCCTGTGCAGAGAGAGAGCGAGAGAGCACGTGACACACACACACTCACACACACACACAGGCAGCACGAGAGAGAGACAGACGCACACACACAGGCAGCGCGAGAGAGACGCATGCACACACACACAGACAGCGTGAGAGAGAGGGCTGGACACATAAGGTAGAGAAGGCAGTTAAAGAATGCACTGAGCTTGATTTTGTTTTCACTTCTGTTTACAGCGATCGGTTTGTAGCGTGCATTGTTGCAATGTTACTTCTCTTGGTGGTTTATTAAATTACGGATTTTTTCAAATGTTAATTTTTTTCCCTGTGCTTAAAACTCATTAAAAAAAAGTGTTTTTAGCCAGCAGTTGGTAGCGCTATAGCGCGAACTATTGCAGTGTTAGTTTTCTCTGTTGTTCAAGGTTTTGTCAGTGTTATTCAATGTTTTTACATTTAGTTTACTATCACGCTGTGCATTCTATGGTTTAATTAACTATAGTTATGCTTAAAAACTTAAAAAATATATATATTTACATACAGTTCGTATGGTCTGGAACGGATTAATTGTATTTACATACAGTCCTAGGGGGGAAATTGCTTCGGTTCACGACCAAATCGGTTTACGACCAGAGTTTTGGAACGAATTATGGTCGTGAACCAAGGTTCCACTGTATGTCACATCTTTCAAGTTTTCGGCAAATTGAGAAAATGATGTCGCCCCTATTAACATACACAATATTGTTTTTTTCACAAATCAACAACCTGCCATTTAAATCATGCAGTCGCAACATTTAAATCACGTGATTGTAATCCGTTTTCATTGGTAGGCGGTCTGTCCTCATTGGTCAGTGGAGTCGCTAGGTTTTTGTCTTGCAGTATGTAAAAAGTTGTGTACATACTAGGTTCTTCCATCATGTTATGACCGGAATGAAGAAATATTTGGCCATCACCACTACCTTATAACATCTGGAAAGACCTAGTAACTCCAAAAACTAAAAAACTAAATTTTGAAAAAAATGGCAGTTACTTGGCACGTGAGAAATGTTGGATGTGACTTATTAGTAAAAGATCACATTCCATATATGGAGAAATAAAAAACATTTACCTGAAATACTAAAATAATTGTATAAAATACACTATCAATGTAAATGCAACATTTTCCCACTTGATGTTAAAATGTAAACCCATAGACCAATGTGGGCTTCAGTTTTGAACTGAAAATCCATGTCAGGTACGTCAAAATCTGGAATTCAATCAAATGAAACACATAGTGTTAATAAAGACTTCACGCTTTACTGAAATACGCTGACCAATCTGTCAAGGGGTGTCCAAATAAATGGTGGCTTTATGATTAAGTGCACAACAACAAAATAAGTAATGGCCTACAAAATGACCCACAAACAAGGTCAGAATCTTCACTGGCTTGTCCAAAAGATAGGCATCACCCCAGGCATCCTGACCGCAAAATCCACAGGCAGGGTTTGGTCTGCACAGGCCCAAAAAAATGTGGAATAGGCTTCATAGTTCAAAATATTTTAAATGTCCCAAAATATATATGGAAAAGTTAACCATCAAAGTTCTAGCTTGAGAGACAAGTCCAACAATTAATCTTTATGAAGTAAGGAAGGAATTTATTTGTAATTGATAAACAAAGAGCAAAAATAATAAAAACAAGGCAGAAGGCAAAAAAACTAGGCAATAATTTTTGCCTATAAAAGTCAACCCAAGGCAAAATTATGTCAGCAATTTGAAAAGAAATACTGTATGTTCTAAAGACGTACTGAAAATTATATATATTGTGACATGATCACCATTTAAATTAAGGACTGATATGACCCAGTCATAAATGTAAAGGAGCCACTCCATCAAGACAGCTCTACTCACCCTTGTTGACACATTACAGCAGGCCAGGGTCACCAACATGTCTGTGTTCATCCTGCTAGATTTCTCCTCTGCCTTTGACATGGTCAACCACCAGAACTTCCTGGCCATTGTATCTGATCTCGGCATCACTGAGACTGCCCTCAGGTGGTTAGAGTCCTACCTCTGTTGTGTGTCCTGACAAGGAGAGATGTCAGGGGTGCACCAGGTAGGCACTTAGGCATCCCAAGGATCGGTGCTGGACCCACTCCTCTTCTCTCTATACATCTTCTCGCTGGGTCCTATTATCCAACCTCATGGTTTTTCATATAAGTGCTACACAGACAATACACCAGTTGTTCCATAAAAGGGGTCACATGGTATCAGCTAGAATCCCTGTATGTCTTACAGATGTTGCAAGCTGGATGATGGAACACCATCTGCAATTTAACTTGGCAAAGAAGGACCTTCTTGTTATCCTAGCTTGTCCATCTATTCAGCACCTCATCTCTGTTCAGCTTGACTCACTATTGCTAACACAGCCAAGTCGGTACGCAACTTTGGAATGTTGATTGATGACCAGCTGTTCTTAAGAAACCATACTGCAACGGTCTCTCGGTCTTACAGATTTACTCAGTACAATATCCGCAAGATCAGACCATATCTGGCACAACATGGTTTTGGTTCTGCCACGTCTGGACTACTGCAGCTTGTGCAAGCAGGAACACTGGCATGTGCCACCAAGTATCAGCAGAAGATTCAAAATGTAGCAGCATGCCTGGTGTTCAACCCACAGAGTCCGGCACATGTTACTCCTCTCTTCAGGTCACTTCACTGGCTTCCAGTATGCAGAATGTATTAAGATCAAATCCTTGATGCTTGCATACAGAGTTGACTGTGGGTCTGCACCTACTGTATATACTGGATATGAAGACACTTCTGAGGTCCTATGCTCCTTCTTAGCCACTCTGCTGTCGAACTGTGTGACAGGTGATGCTAACTCTGTGTGGATACAAATCTCATTCCAGACTCTTTTAATGTGTAGCTCCTGCATGTTGAAGCAAGCTGCCCACCTCTATCTGAACTCACTCTGTTTAAGACGTTTTTGAAGACATTTTTTTTGGTGAATCTAGAAATTGCAGCTAGCTAGTATTTTGTTTCTAAACTCTTCGCTTATGATGATCAATTTTGAACCGTTGTCCTGTAACACTTGTAGATGCCACATGGGCTGTCCGTCCATCCATCCCTTTTGGTCCTTCCTTCCGGGTCTGATCCCTTATTCCTCCCTGGCCGGGATGCCTATATGTATATTAGGAGCCTCCTGTCCGGGTAAGGAACCATCACCTCTTCTGGCCAGGATGCCCATCCAGTCCATGTGGAATCTACACATTTGTTGCCCAAACAGTCCCCAGATTTATGTTACTTGAATGTGTTACCTCCTTTGTAAGTTGCTTTGGATAAAAGCACCTAAACAAATGAATGTACAATGTAAGCGTAGGTGACTCCAAAGCAGAAAGCTTACATGCAATATATACTGTATAATTCATACATTCATTCTTTTGTTTTCTGAATTTGCTTATTCGAATATAGAGTTTAAGTCAAGCAGAAATCCACCCTGTAGGTGGGAGTCCCATTACTCCCAAGTGAGAGTATCAGTTTCACCTTTCAGATGGTAGAGACTGTGGTCTAATTTCTCAAATGACAACAGGTGTGTGGGTGACAAAAGATTGTGAAAATATGACAACAGACGTCCAACATGCACTTACTCCAAGAAACACGACAGTCAAGTCTCTGAGGTACAGTGGCAAAAAAAATACTCGCCTCCCCCCTTCGACATTTTCACATCCAAATAGGCTCCTTTGCAACCAATTATCTTTTAAAGCCACATAATTAGTTCTGTTGAATCCACCTGCATAGAATGAAGGTGATTCACAATAGTTCAGGCTAAATGCACCTTGGGAAACATTGTATTTGGCTAGAATCACTCATAGCCAAAACAATAACATATAAATATATTAATACAAACACAATTCTAGACTAAACCGATTGAAAAGATAATAAGATATTTCCTATGACGTTTAAAACCCCAAGGTTAAATAATGTTATTGAAAAGAAAAAGAGAAAAGATGGCACAGCTCTAAATGTGCGTTGAACAAGACACACTGGAAAGCTGAGTATCTAGCTTAGGCTGGCACTATAGAGCAAAACCGTGAAAGGCCCAATGGTAGCTGCAAAGTTTATGATGGCTGAGAATTGATAGAAAATTAGTAAATGGTAGCAGCTACCTGAGTATGTAAAAATGTAGGATTCACTGCAAGGTAACAAAATACAATGTGGATCATACAGATCTCCCACATTTGGAAGGGGTATAACAAATGAATGAAGCTATCTAAAAAAATGTATTTATTTCTGAAAAGTACATAAAAACATCCATCCATTTTCCAACCCGCTGAATCCAAACACAGGGTCACGGGGGTCTGCTGGAGCCAATCCCAGCCAACACAGGGCAGGAACCAATCCCGGGCAGGGTGCCAACCCACCGCAGGACACACACAAACACACCTACACACTAGGGCCAATTTAGAATTGCCAATCCACCTAACCTGCATGTCTTTGGACTGTGGGAGGAAACCCACGCAGACACGGGGAGAACATGCAAACTCCACGCAGGGAGGACCCGGGAAGCGAACCCAGGTCCCCAGGTCTCCCAACTGCGAGGCAACAGCGCTACACACTGTGCCACCGTGCCGCCCTACATAAAAACAGTTTTGTTTAATAGGTAATAAAAATCATATCAGACAAATGGCGGCTGTCATTGGCAATACATTGCTGAAGACGTTCCTGGAAGGTCTCCATCACTCTCTGGGTCATCTCAGGTGGAATGACTTCGATTTCCTGTCTGATCCTTTCCTTCAAATCCTCAAGAGATCGAGGACGATGTTTGAAAACCTTTCCTTTTAGGTATCCCCAAAGAACAAAGTCACATAGGCTTAAATCTGGTGACCGTGCCGGCCACCCCACGTCTCCCCTTAAAGAGATCAAATGCCCAGGGAACATTTCCCTCAACACTCCGAGCGAATGTCGTGCTGTGTGAGCTGTGGCCTTGTCCTGTTTAAATCACACATGTTCTGTCCTAGGACTGCCAGGTGATTTTCTTTTCAGTGCAGACCCAGTTGCCCGAAGGTTAGAAATCCATAGCAAAATCGTTTTCCGATCTGGTACAGATGCATTTCGACTGAGCGTAAAGTGTGTACAGAACACTCTCTGCGTCGCTATCACAGAACGGTTGTTCTCATAATACGCATGAACAACAAAGCCCCGATGTTCGCCAGTCCAACTCATGATGGGTACTGAAAATGGTAGAGCCTAACCTACCGAATGAGACCTACCCCACCTCCCTACCTCCACTACAGCCCGCACAGTTCTCCCTCAAAATGTGGGAGATCTTTATGCCCCACCCTGTATTATAGAAAACATTTGAAAACTATTGAAAAAAATTTTTCATGACCTCTTGACGGTAGTTTGCAGAAATCATAAAGTAGTCTCTGAGACCAACAGGAAGAAGACTGCATGGTTTGATCATTAATCTACAGTATCTTTTGCTTAGTTCAAAGGCCTGAAAAAATAATGTATCCAAGTATACAGTGTGGCTGGATGTAGTAACAACAGCTCCACAAAAGGGCAAATTTGGGGTGCCAACCAGGTCATCCCGTTTAATGTATGAAAGTCCAACAAAAATGAACACCCTTGAGTGTACTTGTCCACCAAATATGTGGGCAGAAATAAACTAAATAAACTGGCTGGTTAGCCACTGGTGTTTGGTCCATTTATCAGGAGCACCATCAGGTGGGTTCCCTCTTGCCAAAGCCTCCTTCTGGGAAACCCGAGCTTTTATAGAGAGTGAATCGAAAGGGGCAGAGTCAATTTCTCTCATTGGGCAGTTTCTCAGCACCATGGACAGAAAAGAAGATGGCACTGTTAGCAATCGTGCCCCTTCTGATACCGGAGTGTTATTACATACAGTACCTCGGCAGAGCCTGATAAAGAGGTCCTCCAACACACATGTGTGACAACAGAAATTAAATTATTTTAGCAGGATTAAACCTCAAAATATACAGCCAAGCAGAGGCATTGGAGTTGCTAGTCTATGCTTTTGTCTTATACTTGCATAATAAGATTGTTCAAGCCTCAATAAAATAGCGCAGGATTGCTAAACATAAAAATAGTTGCTGTTACACATTTGCCTTTTGTTTTAGCCTCTGCACCATCTATTTTCCAAAGAGTGATAGCTTAAATTACTGCACTTTGGCCTTGATGTCATATTAATTACAGGATTAAATGCAAGGAAGTCACTCAGGAGTCTGACTACAGTGCTAGGACAGTTGATAGAGTCAGGTTTTTGGAGATAATTGGAAAAAATGAAATTTCATGAAAAGTCTGTGGAGCAATGGCTAGTATTATTGCCTTACAGGTCCAGGTGCCTCTGGTTGAAATACAATAAAATACAATACAGTTTATTTTTGTATAGCCCAAAATTACACAAGAAGTGCCGCAATGGGGTTTAACAGGCCCTGCCTTTTGACAGCCTCCCAGCCTCAACTGTTTAAGAATACAAGGAAAAACTACCAAAAAAAAACGTGTAAGGGATAAAAAAATGGAAGAAACCTTGGGAAAGGCAGTTCAAAGAGAGACCCCTTTCCAGGTAGGTTGGGTGTGCAGTGGGTGTCAAAAAAAAAAAAGGGGGTAAATACAATACAGTACACAGAACAGAACACAAGTCATCCTTAATACAGTACAATAGAAATATTACAAATACAGAGCAGAATTCAACAATTGATGATATCACATAATCCATCCATTATCCAACCCGCTGAATCCGAACACAGGGTCACGGGGGTCTGCTGGAGCCAATCCCAGCCAACACAGGGCACAAGGCAGGAACCAATCCTGGGCAGGGTGCCAACCCACCGCAGGACTCACACAAACACACCCAGCACACACTAGGGCCAATTTAGAATCGCCAATCCACCTAACCTGCATGTCTTTGGACTGTGGGAGGAAACCGGAGCGCCCGGAGGAAACCCACGCAGACACGGGGAGAACATGCAAACTCCACGCAGGGAGGGCCCGGGAGCGAACCCGGGTCCCCAGGTCTCCCAACTGCGAGGCAGCAGCGCTACCCACTGCGCCACCGTGCCGCCCTATCACATAATACGATTTGGATTTGTTCAGATTTGTTCAGAAATCTGGCCTGGTCACTGGTTGAATGGTATGTAACATGTCTGCATGTTTTTTTTTTCTTTTGATATCCTTTTTTTCACATACAAATCACGTGTGTGATGGTTTACTTACTGTCATTAATATGGACCAGTGTGAATAACGACAGATTTGTAAATGAGCATGTTGTGCAAAGGATCATAATAAACACACAAACCCTTCTACAATTAGTTTTTTTCTTCCGTCCCTACATAATTCTACACTTTGTTCCTTAACAGACTTATCTGATGTCTTTAAGAGTTTGCAACTGTTTAGACAAATGTACAAGTCTTCGTGATATTGTTCAGTAAGAGTCAATTGAATCCCATGCTGACTCTGCAAATCGAGCTGATCACTTCACAGCTGCTCTAACAGACTCAAAGCATTCTTCATATTGGGGATGTGATGTTTCATTCCAAGTATTTGTTAAGAATAAAATGGCTAGAAGAAAAGACAGATGAGAGCAACCACAAAACGTGCTCTGTGCAAGAGAGGACAGAGCCGACTATACTTCCTTAGAAGGCTGGCATCTTTCAACATCTGCAATAAGATGCTGCAGATGTTCTAACAGACGGTTGTGGTGAGCGCCGTCTTCTACGCGGTGGTGTGCTGGGGAGGCAGCATAAAGAAGAGGGACACCTCACGCCTGGACAAACTGGTGAGGAAGGCAGGCTCTATTGTAGGCATGGAGCTGGACAGTTTGACATCCATGGCAGAGCGACAGGTGCTGAGCAGGCTCCTGTCAATCATGGAGAATCCACTGCATCCACTGAACAGGATCATCTCCGGACAGAGGAGCAGCTACAGCGACAGACTGCCGTCAATGTCCTGCTCCACTGACAGACTGAGGAGATCATTCGTCCTTCACACTATGAGACTCTTCAGTTCCACCGGGAGATTAGGGGGTAAATGTTAACATTATTCAAAGTTATTGACTGTTATACCTGCATTGTTATCACTCTTTAATTTATTGTATTTTACCAGTATGCTGCTGCTGGAGTATATGAATCTCCCCTTGGGATTAATAAAGTATCTATCTATCTATCTATCTATCTATCTATCTATCTATCTATCTATCTATCTATCTATCTATCTATCTATCTATCTATCTATCTATCTATCTATCTATCTATCTATCTATCTATCTATCTATCTATCTATCTATCTATCTAGAGAAAGGCGAGGCAACAAAGAGACCTGAAAGCAAGCGAGGGTGAAATGATCAGGAGAAGGAAACACTACAGTCTGCCAAACCTAAACTACCAAATCAAAATCATATGCTGAAAAAAGAAACTCAAAGGATCCTAACATTAATTTTTGGTTAAATCGAGCCGATCACTTCACAGCTGTTCTAATAGACCCAAAACATCCTACATTTTGGGGATGTGATGTTTCATTCCAAGTATTTGTTAAGAATAAGATGTCGTGATGGACACCCGGGTGTCAGCCTGCCCAAACCCTGACACGATCAGAGAAGCACAGTTCCAAATCCAAATAAATGAAGGTTTTATTTTAAATACCTCCAAAAGTATTACAAAAAGCACAAAACACTGGTCTCTCTTTCTCTCTCCACAATATACTCGCTCATCACCGCACTGCCCTCCTCCAGTCGAGTGTTGCCTCTTTTCCACCCAGCTCCGACTGGCCTGAATAATCCCTTTTATTACAGACCCAGGAGTACTTCTGGTGCCAGGGTGATTGCCCGATGGAAGTACTTCTGGGTCATACGGAAGTCCATTTTCAGAGTAGGGAGCTTGTTTCCCTACAATGCCCTCTTGCGGCGGCACCCAGCAGGGCTGCCCTGCCAGACTGCATTTCCCGGCATACCCTGCTGGCTTCCCACTGGGTGTGGATATCTGGGACTGCTGCTATCTAGCGTGCTCTGGGAATAACAATTCCCTAGTGACTCTCAACTTCTATAGGGGCTGTCTGTCCATCTCTTCCTTCCGGGTCTGCTTCCTTTCCTGGCTGGGATGTCCATCCAGCCCGTGTGGCATCTACAACGGCTAGAAGGCTAGAGTAGAGAAAGGTGAGCCAACACAAAGACCTGAAAGTAAGTTAGGGTGAAATGATCAGGAGAAGGAAACATTAAAGTTTGTCAAACCTAAAGTACCAAATCAAAATTGTATGCTGAAAAAAGAAACTCAGAGGATCCTAACATTAATTTGGGTTAACTTGAGATGATCACTTCACAGCTGCTCTTATTGACTCGAAACATTCTACATTTTGGGGGTGTGATATTTCATTCAAAGTATTTCTTAAGTATAAGACGGCTAGAAGGAAAGACAAATGAAAGTGACCACAAAACGTGAGTAAAGAAAGGTGAGGCAACACAAAGACCTGAAAGCAAGATAGGGTGAAATGATCAGGAGAAGGAAACACTAAAGTTTGCCAAATCTAAACTACCAAATCAAAATCATATGCAGCAAAAAGACGTTCAGAAGATCCTAACATTAATTTGGGTTTAATTTTCTCCAACTACAAAAAGGTTTTGAAAGACGTTTGTTGAGAATCAAATACTCGGATGGCAGAAGCCAATCCTTTGTCCTTTAGTATTCCTTAGACTTCTGCTCGTTAACCCTAAAGTGCCTCCACCTCACTCTAATTACTTTTCTGATCCTACCTTTCGGAAATATCAAAATGTTTATGACATACACTTTTCGTAGACCAATAAACAATAAGTGTTATTTTCAGTATGCAAAACAATAATTCAATCTGTAGCAGTCCACTGTTACCAGATAGAGAAAAGCCTCTCAGTGTAAGGTTGTCTACAGATTTTCCAGGCTTATTTTGAACATCGCCGAGTTGTTTCCTCAAATTAAAAGTGTGTCAGCTTGCTGCTACCTCATTGTACTCTGTGCTTGTCATGGTACTCCACAGTACCACTCGGGTAAATGGCAAAACAGCGATGTCACAAGGGGTGGCAAGTAAAGCTTTAAACAGCATAAGTGGTATAACTCAGGGCTGAATTTTAAAATAGACCTTGAATGGTAGTAGGTCTTGAATTGCCAAAAAATAAACAGGCTTCCTAATTAGGAAATAATCAAAATATGGGAAATGATAAAAACTAATATTAGGTGAATGGGCTATTCTTCACATTCTTAGAAAGAAAATGTATATTTCATTTGCAATTCTGTTGATGCAACTGTGTTTAATGTCATTGTGGACACACATAAAAAATGACCAGATATCCAAAAGATTAATTGCTGTTAGGATTCTTTAGTTATTTTGGAATTCCAGAGATATTCATCAGGGTAAACACAATCATGCACATTTAACAGTTTCTATATCAACTTGCTACTAGTGAGCTCTCCAATGCAGAATTTATGTAAATCAGCCGGGGGCAATTTTATTGAACACAATACAGATGGGATTATTTTCTGTTTGTCATATGTAGTGTTGATTGGCAAAACTCGGCAAAGCATTTTTCCCTGCAAATATGCTGCATTCGCTGAATATTTAGATGAACATTTTTTCATAGCACCACATGATGCTTTGCGAGGCCAACATGAGATCACAGAACTATAGCAGCCATGCCTAGAACTTTGACCCATACATACCCATGTGTAAGTGTAGGCCTATTCCATTTTACATTGTAAGTCATTGCCTAATCAGCCAGATTTAAAACAAGCATAAAATAAAATTGCAGTATTTTCATTTGAGCAGTACTTTAGCTGGCCATAATGAGAATATTATGAAAATACATTGTTATTCTGCATAGATTCATTGTAAATTGTATCTTCAGTACTTGATAAAACTTGTTATGTTCTTCTCTATGCTGCACAAATCAGATACCGACAGACATAGCCCCCCAAGATTATAACGCTGATCCCCCACATCATAGGTTTTCTGGGTGCGCAGATACACACCAGTATACATATATTATCTGTTGGTATGCAGAAAGGACGGTTCTGCTATGAAGTAGCACAAAACCAATCTTAGAGTCTCAGCGGACTGGTCGCTGTATGCTGGGTCTGCAGAAGTGAAGGAGGTGCAGTTTAAATGCATGCGTAATTTAGTCACGTTGTGCAGTGCCCAATCAAAAAAACCTTAAAAGTATCTCTCTATTATAAAAAAAAAATCTTGGGCGGGAGACGAGACGTGAACGTCTCGGAAGACACTTTGACGTCCCACAAGACAAGGCAGTGAGACAAAAGGACAGCTGCTCTACAGGCATTTAAATGATCAACGAGCAGTGCGACAAGCAGAACACTTCTCCTTAGCATGTGTTCAGCATCCCCACACCCCGGAAAGACGCAAAGTGTGGGGGGGGGGGGGGGGGGGTGGAGCATTTTGTTTGGTCGAGCAAAGCCCCCTATTTACAAACAATTTAAAACAAGTTCAAGAACATCTAACCTAGCAGTTGTTGGAATGCTTTTGGCAGACACACTTCATGTGCTCCCAGCTCTTAAAACAATGACAAGCAACAAGCAGAACACGCAGCTTGGCAGCAGATGATCCTACCGCATCTCCTTAGTGTGTGTTCAGCCCTCCGCCTTCACAACGCGAGCAGCAGAGACGCGAAGTGGCAAAAGAACAGCTGCTGTACTGGCTTTTAAGTGATCGACGCGCCACACCATGTGACAAGCAGAACACGCAGCTCGCCAGCAGCAGCAGCACAAAGACAGCAGATGATCCGACTGCAACTCCTTAGCATGCGTTCAGCCCCCCCTTCACAACGCGATCAGCGTTATACGTCCCGCGAGAGAGAGATTTAACCACGCCCGGGGCCAGAAATAAAGGACAAATATTGTTTTTTTACAAAAGTTTTAAAGTAAAAGTGAAAATAATGCATATGTAACAATTTCCATGAAAATAACAATCTCTGTAAATTGTATATCCGGTAAACCAAACCCGGGGGTGGGTGAGTAGAGCCCCCTAGTTATAACAATAATAATGAAAGATTTATTACTATTTACAAGGCATATGTGTCCTTTTTTGATGGAAGAAAAAAGTATGCAGGATCAGCACAGACAGACCAGACACAAAAAAGACATGGCAGCTGCGTCCAGTCTACAGAAATTGTGCCAGCTGTGTCAAACTACAGGATCTCTCCAAATCTTTTGTACTTTTGTATATATATGGTCATGCACTGATTTATAGCAGCCCAAGTTGAGACCATTGTTCTTACAGCAGGAAACAATGGGTTAGTAAAGTTCTAGAAACTGCTAAACCAGCCGCTAGAGGCCTGAAAGACCATATGCCCAATTGGTTATCACGTGCTTGTGGCAGCACCGCCAGCCATAGAATGATAGAAGCAGTGAAATAAGCAGTGGTGGAGCTGCAGAGGTAGCAGTCTGTCTTCCTATACTGATGCTGTATCCAACAAATGGCCACAATATAGCAATACATTAAAATAAACTATATTATTGCACTTATCTTCAGGGCATTGATTGGCCTTGTCGGACATTTTTTTTTATCACACTTCACACTGCTGGTATGTCTTTTTTGATTCCAATCTGTGGATGAGTTGCACTTTTTTCTTCCATCAAGAACATTGAAACACCTATTAAATAGTAACAAATCTCTTGTTATTATTATTATTATTATTATTATTATTATTATTATTCAGTGTTTGTTTCCTCTTGCTTGATGTCTTTGCCGTGTTAGCTAGTAAATCCAGGCTACAACAAGAAGCCAAAGTGATTTATCCTAACACCTTTCTAAGGATGTGTGCAGTGCCCATAAGTGCAATGTTTTGCACTTCACTAGCTGATGGATGGCCTGGGAGTATCTTCAAGTTTTCATCATGATCTTTTTTTAATGTACCTAATGCTCCAACTCTAACTGGCACAGTTCTAGTTTTACAGTTCCACATCCTGCTAATCTTGATTTCCAAATCCTTGTATTTACTGATCTTTTCAGTTTCTTTTAACATGATGTTCAAGTCATCTGGGACGGTTATATCGATCAACAGGCAGGTTCTCTCTTTCTTATTATGCAGCACGATATCAGGACGATTCGCTAGGATTGTTCCATCTGTTGTTATTAGTGATATCGTTGATGTTCACGACCTTTTCTGGCTGGTGTTCATAATACTTGTCTGGCACATTGTACCCCTAGATTCTTGCACATAGTCCAGTGTACATAACTGGCTACTTTATTATGCCTCTGTGTATATTCAGTAGGTGCAAATGTTATACAGCCAGCAACAATATGACTAATATGCTCTTGTGCCTCGTTGCATAGTCTACATTTACTATCTACTGGCTGTTTTAGATAGATAGATAGATAGATAGATAGATAGATAGATAGATAGATAGATAGATAGATAGATAGATAGATAGATAGATAGATAGATAGATAGATAGATAGATAGATAGATAGATAGATAGATAGATAGATATGAAAGGCACTATATAATAGATAGATAGATAGATAGATAGATAGATAGATAGATAGATAGATAGATAGATAGATAGATAGATAGATAGATAGATAGATAGATAGATAGATAGATAGATAGATAGATATGATACTTTATTAATCCCAAGGGGAGATTCACATACTCCAGCAGCAGCATACTGATAAAGAACAATATTAAATTAAAGAGTGATAAAAATGCAGGTATAACAGTCAATAACTTTGAATAATGTTAACATTTACCCCCTAATCTCCCGGTGGAACTGAAGAGTCTCATAGTGTGAAGGAGGAATGATCTCCTCAGTCTGTCAGTGGAGCAGGACATTGACGGCAGTCTGTCGCTGAAGCTGCTCCTCTGTCTGGAGATGATCCTGTTCAGTGGATGCAGTGGATTCTCCATGATTGACAGGAGTCTGCTCAGCACCTGTTGCTCTGCCACAGATGTCAAACTGTCCAGCTCCGTGCCTACAATAGAGCCTGCCTTCCTCACCAGTTTGTCCAGGCGTGAGGTGTCCCTCTTCTTTATGCTGCCTCCCCAGCACACCACTGCGTAGAAGAGGGCGCTCACCACAACCGTCTGATAGAACATCTGCAGCATCTTATTGCAGATGTTGAAAGATGCCAGCCTTCTAAGGAAGTATAGTCGGCTCTGTCCTCTCTTGCACAGAGCACGTTTTGTGAAGCCATTGGATAGACACCTGCTTATTGACAAATGATCTTTCCAAGTCTCAAAAGAACTTTCCATGTAGTGGTTTTCTCTTCTTCTTCTTCTTCTTATTGTTATTATTATTATTATTATTATTATTATTAATAATACTTCACAGGGTCTTGTATGTTATCTGACCCTTGGAGGACCCTTTAAGGTTTGTCTTGAACCACGCTGCTCCACCTGCTAATTCTTACACATTCAGCCCGTACCTCCTTCCCTTACCCGAACAAGGCATGTGACCACTGAGACTCTGTACCAGCCGTTAAAGTATGCGAAGCGTTGACTGACACCAGATCTACAGAGTCTCACTTGCAATGACCTGTACACTTTGTGACCAACATATGGCCAAACGGTTGATACCAAAATTCAGCACGTGACTGTATATGACACACCACAATGCCTCTTTAAACATTACTTTGCGGCTCTAATGTCATGTAGTGATTCAATCGTCAAAATGACAGCATGGTATATAAATTAATGGTTAAGCTTCAGGTACAGAGCTCTTGAATTGATAACAGCAATCATACCTTTCTGTTTTCTCTCTGTGTCAACTCTATTGTTTTGCTTTGTTTGGTCTCTTTGTCTTTCCATAGTTATTTTATGTTTCCATGTAATAATACATGAGCGGAAATGTAACATTGCAACCCTGAATGTTTAAAGTTCTTGTATTGGAGGGAATTGGGGGTGAATTTCTAGGAAAAAGCCTTTTGGGCAGAGCCTTTTTAGCAGCGGATTCCACCTCTGTTCGCTACAAACATTTTAATGAGTTATCCACAGATACTGTATGTTTTCCAAATCATTTCCGGACCCGTACGACAAGCAATTGGTCTCAGATTTTGAAAAGGGTAAAAGAGGGTCATGAGGAACATTATATTTTACCTGTCAGAGGTTTACGTGGCAGAGCGGTGGCTCTGAGGCTAGGGATCTGTGCCAGCAATCAAAAGCTTTCCGGTTCGAATCCCGTAAACACCAGGGGCCTCATGTATAAACGGTGCGCACACACAGAAATGTTGCGTACGAATGTTTCCACGCTCAAATCGCGATGTATAAAACCTAAACTTGGCGTAAAGCCACGCACATTTCCACAGTAACTCATGCCTTGGCGTACGCAATTTCTCTGCTCGGTTTTGCAGACTGGCGGCACCCAGCGTCAAAGCAGTGCTACTGTTCCTGTGTGGTCAACCTTTCTTTCTTAGATCCACATTCCTGACGCGGCTTTATAAATACACTGAAACTAACTGCATATTGTTTATTAGTGTAATGCATCTGATTGTAATAAATCTGCAGCAATATAATGGTCCAGGGAATAGCCATAGTATTCCAAATATCATAACTGCTTTAGCGTTGTTACTCTCAATGCACTTCTTCTTCTTCTTTCTGCTGCTCCTGTTAAGGGTTGCCACAGCAGATCATCTTTTTCCATATTACTCTCACTGCACCACTCGGAGTATTTATATCACTGTATCTGAGTGGGGAATCACAGCAGCAGCTGATGGGAAAGAGAATTATTGGTACACAGCATGAAGCAGACGCTGCCTTAGCCACGGCAAAACGCTTTAGACACTTCCCAGTACAGACTTCGCGGTTTAGAAAAAGTTTCATCCCAAGAACTATAAACGCACTCAATCAGTCCATCAAGTGCTCCTTGTAGAACTGTTTACTTATAAGTACAATTACCTCACTGTAAACTTGCACTACAGTTATAATATTGCACAACCTGCGCCACTTTGTAAAGGGCATATCTACATATGATGACGGTATTCATTTTTAAGATGAAATGCAGCAAAATATGTTGATTATATTATACAGATAAAACTTTAACTTCATTTAAATAATCTGTATTGTTAATAATTAAACATGTGAGGACACGGTGCCGCCACGCTAGCTAGTTCAGGGATTGTTCCTGCATTGCATTGTATTCTTGCGCTGATGCAACACTGGAAAGATAGACGGATAGAATAATTAAAAATGTACTACTAAGATATTTCAATGTTCCTTAAAAGTTTTGAAGAATCGGCGTTCTAAGCTTACAAATGGCTTCACGTCTATTACATAGCTGATTGTGTGGCAATTGGGTATTTGGAGAAAGAAAAGTAGGGATAGGAATAGTACGTTTGAAAGAGACAGTACTGCTGTGATAAATTATTTCATCGAAGGTCGTGCATGGCGCAGCAAGTCTCTTGCGTGAGATATGAACAAGCACTGAGCCACCGTGTTCCCATGTTTAATAAAATGCTTTCATTCCTATCATCATGAAAAAGATATCACGTATACATCTCAGTATTGTAATTATTCAGAGAGCTGTAATATCACGAATGTAATGGATTATGTGTCCTGTCGGAGAAAGAGAAAGCCCGTTTAAGAAGCAGGTAGTGATTCACACACAGAGCACAAAGAAGATCAAATACAGAACAAAACATTTAACGTCCTACTTTAGTTACAATGGGATTTGAGAAAGTAGTAAATTAAACGATTTTAAGATGAAGTTATGATGTTCTACTTTAATGGCAAAATAAACTACGTGATTAAAGTGGAAATTTCGAGATTAAAGTTGACATTTCGTGCTTTTTTCCCACTGTGTGCCTATTTTTTTGTCTGTACCCTAATAAGCTTTCATATGACACTCAGACGGTGGGCTACGACTTGCCTTTTCACGGCGACTTTGATATGTGATTTCTTTTTTATTTCGGGCACTGTGCAACTTTGTGAATTTGAGCTTTCGAGTTTCTCCGACACTCTGTCACTCGATCAACTTCCTTTTGTTGATTATACCACTGTTTAAACCAACAAATAGTACGTTTTTCCTCGCCTCCACTTGGTATTCGCTGAAATTCTTATATTTTCCCCAATACTTTTCCCATTGTTTTTTTTCAGAAGGCTATTTATATCGATTTGCATATTCAAAGAGGCGTAATTCTGGGAGGAGTTGCGGCGGGACAGAAGGCGCGTGCACGTGCGTTACTTTTCACGCTGATCGGGATTTATGTAGTGGAAGAACGTGAAAGTTTGCGTGCGCACAGATTCCTGCATCTGGATTTTTCTGTGCGTACGCACATTCCCGCTTTTGTGCTTACGCCATGTTATAGTGTGAGTTCTACGCACGGCATTATACATGAGGCCCCAGAAGTGACTCTACTCCAATAAGGCCTTGAGCAAGGCCCTTAACCTGCAATTGCTTCATCCTGGGTATGACGTTAATCTGCATCCTCCAACTTTAAGGGAAAATTTGGGGGTTGGTGGCAGGACTGGCACTCCAGCAACCATAAAAAACCTCATACTGCTCCAGTGTGGTGCTGAGGTGTCACCAGTGGGATTCGAGTCCCAATCCAGGTGGTTCATCATGCTATCAGTGCATGCTCCCAACATGTCCTGTTTCTCTATATTATAACAAGGAATCTGGTACTCATGAAACATGGAAACATTGCATTAATCAGATACAAACTGCCTGGAAAAGACCAACCATGTAAGGTGTAAAATCATGAATACTAAACTGTAAATCTAACTTTTCACATTCTAAGAAAAGCGAGTCAGTGTTCCACTAGAAAGAAAGAACACTGCCTAGACAATGATACCTGCACTTGAGGGCTTCAATGTAAAATTATGACTTAAAAAATGATAATGTTTTCAAAAATTTCATACAATTTGGTTTTCTGTAACCTTCTAATGGAAAAAAATGGAATAGAATGGATAGAACTGAATAGTTCCCTGCCTTGGGGTCAGGAGTAATTCATCTCTACAACAGAGAGTTATAATTAATGTTTTATCTTATCTGCATTGTTCTCAAGGTTTTCTTGTATAGGTAGTATGAAAAAAGTTTTTTTTTTTTAATTTTAAATGTGATAGGTTTGTTGTTGGTAATAATAGCATATACTATTACAGTGCTGAGTCTCATAAAATACAAGAGGCTTTGGGGGGAAAAAAGGTTCCCCATTGAAAGAAAGAGCAGAGTAACCTTTCCATTAATTAATCCTGGATGTATATATATGAGAGTTTAAATCTGTTACTCAGTAATAGTTAATATCTAGCTAGAGATTTTTTATTTAATAATAACTAGACATTTTGTGATTGATTGAGTCCCTGGTCATAACCTAATGTTTCCTAATTAGGCTTCATCTACCTGTGACTCTTAGTTGGATTAAACAGATTGGAGAATTTAATGAGTGTTACACTGGCCAAGACTTATTCCTATAATTTTTTAAAGGTTCCGTTACCAAGAACTTTCTTAAGAACTGATGAACCTCTAATATATTAGACATTTTATTTGGTTCTTTGTATTTCTATTTAAGTGAGAGAGAGAGAGACACATCTTTACAATTTTCCTTTTTATTTTGCATTGATTAACAACAACAAAAAATCTTAATTCAAAAAACTTAAAAAAATCTAAAAGGAGTGAACAAAAATGTAAAGGCAATATGCATTATGAGTTGCACTAGGCTTCATATGTGTTTATGCCATTATGTATGTTTATAATAAGCAAATCCTCACTAGACCTGGCTGATTTGTGAAGTTGTCACAAAAATCCCATGTGAACACCCTGCCATTGTTTAAATCATTGATTTCCTCCAAATAAAACATAGATGTATTTTTTTTAATGCCACATTTAAAACATTGAGAAATAGTGAAGTCTACAAAAAGAATCAATAATTAGAGAATAAAATTTAAAGCAAGAGGGTCTTTACTGAAGAGGTACAGTATTGCATGAGACACATTAACGGTTCAATTCAAATAAAAGGTGCGTCTGTCATGGATAATTGGGTACTGGGTTCTTCCTCTGGGGATATGTTTAGCTTGTCAAAGTGCGTCCCCCAAAGTGAGTTGCTAGGATGACATGATATTAATAGAAAAAGAAACAAGCAAACAAAGTCCAGCATTTCACATCTTAAACAAAGCAGCAGCAATATGTGGAGGCCATTTTTTGAGAGATTAATTTATTTTAACAAGTTATGGTGGAGTGATACTGAGGCAACTAGGAATTCATACATTTACTGTATTTGTTACACTTACTGCAAAAGAGATTAGTTGCACTTCCTATACAAAGTACTCAGCCCCTTGAAATTTTTCACATATTGTTATACAAAATTGAATCACGGTGGATTTAATTTGGCTTTTCTGATCAACAGAAAAATACCCTTTAATATAAAAGTGAAAACAGATTATCTGCAAAATGGTCTAAATTAAATACAAATTGATTACCTCTACATGTCAGTATTTAGCATAATGGAAGTTGGGAGTGGCAGAGAAGTATGTAAGAGTGGTACAGGATATGTACGAGGGAAGTGTGATCGTGGTGAGGTCTGCGGTAGGAGTGACAGATGCATTCAAGGTGGAGGTGGGATTACATCAGGGATCGGCTCTGAGCCCTTTCTTATTGGCAATGGTGATGGACAGGCTGACAGACGAGATTAGACAGGAGTCCCCATGGACTATGATGTTTGCTGATGACATTGTGATCTGTAGCAATAGTAGGGAGCAGGTTGAGGAGACCCTGGGGAGATGGAGATATGCTCTACAGAGGAGAGGAATGAAGGTCAGTAGGAACAAGATAGAATACAGTAATCCCTCGCTATATCGCGCTTTGCCTTTCGCGGCTTCACTCCATCGCGGATTTTATATGTAAGCATATTTAAATATATATCGCGGATTTTTCGCTGCTTCGCGGGTTTCTGCGGACAATGGGTCTTTTAATTTCTGGTACATGCTTCCTCAGTTGGTTTGCCCAGTTGATTTCATACAAGGGACGCTATTGGCAGATGGCTGAGAAGCTACCCAGCTTACATTGCTCTTTCTCTTGCGCTGACTTTCTCTGATCCTGAAGTAGGGGGATTGAGCAGGGGGGCTGTTCGCACACCTAGACGATACGGACGCTCGTCTAAAAATGCTGAAAGATTATCTTCACGTTGCTATCTTTTGTGCAGCTGCACGGTGCTTCGCATACTTAAAAGCTTGAAGGGCACGTATTGATTTTTGCTTGAAAAACAAACTCTGTCTCTCTCTCTCTTTGTCTGCTCCTGACGGAGGGGGTGTGAGCTGCTGCCTTCAACAGCTTTGTGCCGCGGTGCTTCGCATACTTAAAAGCCAAACAGCCCTATTGATTTGTTTGCCAGAGATTGTTTTCTCTATCTATGTGACATTCTGTGCTCCTGACACGCACTCCTTTGAAAAGGAAGATATGTTTGCATTCTTTTAATTGTGAGACAGAACTGTCATCTCTGTCTTGTCATGGAGCACAGTTTAAACTTTTGAAAAAGAGACAAATGTTTGCTTGCAGTGTTTGAATAACGTTCCTGTCTCTCTACAACCTCCTGTGTTTCTGCGCAAATCTGTGACCCAAGCATGACAATATAAAAAATAACCATATAAACATATGGTTTTCTACTTCGCGGATTTTCTTATTTCGCGGGTGGCTCTGGAACGCAACCCCCGCGATGGAGGAGGGATTACTGTTCATGTGTGTGAATGAGAGGGAGGTCAGTGGAATGGTGAAGATGCAAGAAGTAGAGTTGGTGAAGGTGGATGAGTTTAAATACTTGGGATCAACAGTACAGAGTAATGGGGATTGTGGAAGAGAGGTGAAAAAGAGAGTGCAGGCAGGGGGGAATGAGTGGAGAAGAGTGTCAGGAGTGATTTGTGACAGATGGCTATCAGCAAGAGTGAAAGGGAAGGTCTACTAGACAGTAGTGAGACCAGCTATGTTATATGGGATAGAGACGGTGGCACTGACCAGAAAGCAGGAGAAAGAGCTGGAGGTGGCAGAGTTAAAGATGTTAAAATTTGCACTGGGTGTGAGGAGGATGGACAGGAATAGAAATGAGGACATTAGAGGGTCAGCTCAAGTTGGACGGTTAGGAGACAAAGTCAGAGAGACGAGATTGTGTTGGCTTGGACATGTGCAGAGGAGAGATGCTGAGTATATTGGGAGAAGGATGCTAAGGATAGAGCTGCCAGGCAAGAGGAAAAGAGGAAGGCCTAAGAGAAGGTTTATGGATGTGGTGAGCGAAGACATGCAGGTGATGGTGTCACAGAGCAAGATGACGAGGACAGAAAGATATGGACAAAGATGATCCGCTTTGGCAACCCCTAACGGGAGCAGCCAAAAGAAGAAGAAGACGACCTTTGGAAGCCATGACAGTCATCAGTCTGTGTGCACAGATCTCTCTTCTTGTCATCTTTGCACATTTGGACACTGCCATTGTTCTCCTTTCTTCTTTGCAAAACTCCTCAAGTTCTGTCAGGTTGCATGGTGCTCATGAGTGAACAGCATTTTTCAAGTCCAGCCATTAATTCTCAATTGAATTGAAATCTGGTCTTGGCCAATCCAGGACATTAACATTGTTTTTTTAAGCCATTTTTGTGTTGCTTTAGCTTTATGTTTGAGGTCGTTGTCTTGTTGGAAGACAAATCTGAGATGCAGGTTTCTTGCAGACCACATCAGGTTTTCCTCCAGTACTTCCCAGTATTTTGCTGCAAGTGTTTGCATTCTACCCTCACAAGCTTTCCAGGGTTTTCTGCAGGAATAATCCCCACAGAATGATGCTGCCACCACCATGCTTAATGGTGGAGATGATGTGTTTTTTAATAAATATGCAATGTTCAAACATGGAGTTTAGTCTGATCGCCAAAAAGATCAATTTAGTCTCGATTAACCTATCGAGTGCACTGGAGCCCCTGCCTATACAACCACTCAGTAAGTCACAACATACATGGATTAGCATGGGACCCCATGCTCATGTGTCCCATGTATTAAGACAGCCCTGTTCTAGCTGACTTCAAAGTCTTCAATGTGTCTTCTGGAAAACTCCAGTCAAGATGTTACATACATTTTTCTCTTTGGCACTTTCCTGTTTAGCTGTGACTGATGAAACACCAGGGCAGCAGTTGAACTCTGCCCAGTCTCTCCTGTCTGAATCACTGTAGTTTGTAACTCTTGTAGAGTTCTGACAGATCTATTGGTGTTCCTCCTGACTAGTCTTCTTCTTGCCCAATCACTCAGGTTTTCTGGATGGCCTGCTCTCAGCAGATTTACAGCTGTGTCATACTCTTTACATTTCTTAATAATTGATTTAACTGGGCTTCAAGGGATATTCAGTAACTTAGTGATTTCCTTGTAACCATTCCCTGATTTTGCTTTTCAATGACCTTTTCACTTAGTAACTTAGAGCGCTCTTTTGTCTTCATTATGTGAGTCAGGCCACCATACTGACTCAGAGCAAATTGGACGTTCCACATACAGGTGCATTTATATAATAATAAACTCAAACCCCTGATAGGTGATCTCCTGTAAACTAGTCATGCGACTTCTGTAACCGTGATCATTTAGTTGTGTCATATTCAACAGTGTGAATACGAATGTGATCAGTGTGAGCATGGGTGCATGTGTATCAGTGTGCCCAGCAATGGACTGGCACCCTGATCAGGGTTGATTCCTTTCTTGAACCCAGTGCCACTGGGGCAGGTTCCGACGAACTGTGACTCTGAAGTACATTAAGCAGGTTTGAGAATGTTATGTCTTGTTAATGTTATCTTTACCTACGGAACACTCTTGAGGATTCCTCACATATTCCTAATCAGTACCTGTAAATGATTGGAAAACTCAATTAATAATACGTTACTGTTTTAGTTTTGATAAAGGCAGAGCATTTCCTTGGCTTGGAAATATTACAAATTTGGTCATTTTTGTCATGATTCTTATTCAATAACTTACTTATTTTACAGTTTTTAATTACATTTCACTGTCTGGTTGCAGTTTCTTTGGAGTTTGAATTTATTCCCAATGTTTGCGAAAATTATATCCTGGTATACCAGTTTCATTCCCACTCCCCAAAGGCACATGTGCTACATTGACTGGAATTTCTGAACAGAATGTGGGAGTAGGTCCTGCAAATTTCCCTTTTCAAACAAAACTTGAACTGAATTGATTTGAATTTGTGCCGTGTCCAGGATTAAGGTCATGTCACATTACGTAACTTTTTCAGTCATGGCTTTCATTTAAATAATCTTAGTGAGTCAGAGGCAGTCAGTGGTGTGCTCCCATGAAGGCCAGTCATGTAATGTGACATGGCCAGCAACTCATGGGTGGTAGTGCATACCTCAGACAAGCCTTGAAGGCAATCCTCTGGTGCACAATATATGTTAAGCAATAATAAATTTATATTACACATGTTATATACTGAGTCCTGCGGTGGGTTGGCACCCTGCCCAGGATTGTTTCCTGCCTTGTGCCCCTGTGTTGGCTGGGATTGGCTCCAGCGGACCCCCCGTGACCCTGTGTTCGGATTTCAGCGGGTTGGAAAATGGATGGATGGATGGATGTTATATACTGAATGCTTAATGTTCTTTACTATAAAGGAGAAAATTAATTTATTAAACTTCAGTATCTGTCTATTAATATACATATGTGGTATACAGTACATACCTGTTTAGATAGATAGATAGATAGATAGATAGATAGATAGATAGATAGATAGATAGATAGATAGATAGATAGATAGATAGATAGATAGATAGATAGATAGATAGATAGATAGATAGATAGATAGATAGATAGATAGATAGATAGATAGATAGATAGATAGATAGTGTAGCAGTAGAGGCTTTTTGTCCCACCTCTTGAACCCTCAGGTACCACTCCAAACACCAGGTAATAGTACAAGACTCTTTTATTTTGTACTCACGTGCACAAAGCACCCTCCACTCCACACTACTCATATAATCAATAAACTCACAATACTACTCTCTCCTCCTCGCCCAGACACTTCGCCACCCTACCTCCCAGCTCAGCTCAGTGTCTGGGCTTTCCCAGAGTTCTTTTATACACCCTGACCCGGAGGTGTTCCTGCTCAACAGTCCACAGTTCCTTATTCCTTCCGGGTCAGGGTAAACAGCTCCTTATCTTCAAACCTGGAAGCACGTCATCTCTCCTGCTCACGTGACCAGGACGTACTTCCAGGTTATAGGGCACACATAAGTCCACGGGCTTCCGACAGCGACTCCCAGTGGTCCCCAAGGTATCCAGCAGGGCTGTGTATACAAACTACATAGTCCATGAGGCCCTGCTGGAACTCGGGGCACGTCCATGCTGTTGGGAGAGCTCCTCCTGGCGGCCTTGGGGTGAGGGCTGGAATAGGAAGCCGGCAATCCACCACAATAGATAGATAGATAGATAGATAGATAGATAGATAGATAGATAGATAGATAGATAGATAGATAGATAGATAGATAGATAGATAGATAGATAGATAGATAGATAGATCCTCATGAGATGCTACCAAAATAATAACGCAGATCTGCAAAATTAAACTCATAGAAGATTGATTTAATTCTGAATTGCTATACAGTGTATTAATTGCTAAATTTATATTTGCATTACGAACACAATAAAATATATCATTGTTTCCATCACATTACATTTAAATGCAATATTGATTATATTGATTAAAATTTACCAAGTTATGCAATTTATTCATGTATACAATATTTTTCTAAATCAATTAAACATGAAAGTGTTTAGTCAATCTAATATTTTTTAAATATATATATAAAGAAAACAACAACACATATTCTTCGACTTATATAGAAATTCTCTAGTTTTGCCACTTGTTTCTTTGGTGGCCCATCATTTGTGCAGTTTCTCTGGAGTGTCCCTATAAATTATCTAGCAATAGTCCACCATCATACTGACATTCAGACATCCCTGGTACCTTCATTCCATGTCCTTCATATTCTAATCTTTCACACTGCTCTTCACTCACAAATGTGAATCTAATAAAAGGTATAGTACTACTTCCAGTTAGCAGAAATAGTCAAAAAGTTGATAGAAATCTAGTTTTTGTCCCTAATACTTGTAGGCAAAATTTGGTTGACCTAAGTAAAAGTGTACTCAAGTTATCGTGTTTACATACACACACACACACACAAACACAGACACTCAGATATTTTTGGACTCAGGGAGGTCTAAAACATCGAAATTCATCAAAATCTCAACATTGAATTTCTGGACAATTACAATACTTTCTCTATACTTCATATACAGTACGAGAAAGTAAAAAGTGACCCATGAGACTCAGGCTACAACCCAATTCCTTGAATTTAACTAATTATTTTTTCACAGTTTCTTTATAATGTGTTTTCTTTATTTTTCCAATAAACTTACAATGACTTTTTTGAATGATACCCAAACCTTTTGTTCCAGGTTGTTTATCAAATTCTGCATCAGAAATCAGTTTTATTTTTTAATATCGGGACCAGCAAAAATTCCCTCTTTCAATTCGGCCTAAGACAAACCTTGAAACTTCTCAAATGCATAAAACAGGCTCCATCATTTTAGTAGGGTTGTGAAAATCTGCCTCATTAAACTAAGCTTTATATGGGAGTGGCGGGTAGCAGCATTTGTATCACTATTCACCAAGCCACCATAGGACTGATGATGTGAACTGTTTTTAGCATCAAGCTGTAGACTTTTTCTAGATGGCCATTCCTTCTGAATCCAAAGGAATTTGTTGGCTTTGCTGTCAGGGAAGACAAGGACTTGTAACAACTTCAGATGCTGCCACCTGTTGCTTTGTTCAATGCCAGCTACTGTGTATTCGGACATTATTATCAAAAGAAAAGCAAAAAACAAAAGAAAACTTCTTTGTTTTAAATAAGAATTAGTAATATTAATAAATATTAAATTCAAACAAAGTATCATTAAAATAAACATGTTTTCATTTTGTTATTATGGGTTATTGAGTGTAGATTGATGGGCAAAAATGGCAAATTCATCTATTTAATCTATTTAAAACTACAGCACAAAAAATTTTCAAGAAAGTTAAGGGGACTGAATGATTTATGGATCCTCTACATATTTATATGAATATTGTGGACCACCAGGCTGACACCGCCACCTGAACCCACCACAGACAAGCGTGGGACACAAGTTCAAAGGACACACGTGTTTTATATATATATTTTTTTTTACCTCGTGGGAAACTCCTTCTCCCGTTTCCCACAAGTACAGCACAGTGTGAAGGACAGCCGGGTCCCATGCCCGGCAGGGACGCCCCTGCTGCATCTGTTCCGGGGGAGCCACCATGGGCAGCTCAGTACCTTCCCCGGGATGCTTGGTGGCAGCCTCCCTGGTGGACGATGATTCCCCAACCTGGCGCAAGGCTCCATGGGAGATGGAGTCCTCCACAGCCTGGTTGGGGGCTTGGATGGCCGCCAGGGGGAGCTGCATGGACTTTCCAGCCCAGCTGGTCGACTCGTCAGCCCCACCCGGAAGGTCAATTAGGACCAGGTAATCAAGCACCTGGAATGCTTCCGGGTGGGGTATAAAAAAGGCCAGCCACCACCACTCGAGAGAGCCAGAGTCGGGAGGAGGAGGACTAAGCCTAAGGAGGAGTGGTGGTGCTGAGGTGAAAAGAGAGAGATTGTGAGTGTATTTGGGACTGTGTTGAGCTGTGGGACACAGGGAAGGTGTGCCCCACGGCTGAAGAAATAATAAAGCGTGTTTTATTTAAGTATGTGCCTCTGCCTGAGTCTGTGCCGGGTCGGGCGCTATAGAGCGCCTTTTACAACAGTCTCACAAACACAATGCACCAACACAATACTCTTCCTTCTCTTTCTCTTCTCTTTTTCTCCTCCACTCCTCTGGTCAAGCTTCATCTTACTCCTCCCAACTCTGGCTCCCCGAGTAGTGGTTGCTGGCTCCTTTTTTACTGGACCCAGAAATGCTCCAGGTGTTTGATGACCTAGCTTCTGGCAGCACTTCCGGGTGTGGCAGAAGAACTGCCCAAAAGGGCTCAGCAGATAATAATAATAATTCATTACATTTATATAGCGCTTTTCTCAGTACTCAAAGTGCTATCCACACAGGGAGGAACCGGGATGTGAACCCACAATCTTCCACAGTCTCCTTACTGCAAAGCAGCAGCGCTACCACTGTGCCACCTTGCTGCGGCACACCCTGGCTGCGACCGCGGATCCCAACAGGGCTGCACCAAACTCCAACTTCCATGAACCCCTGCAGGAGTCCGAGGGGGTTCCATCTAGCATCCCAGGGGAGGTAATGCTCTGGCCACGCTTGCTCTCCCAGTCCTTCCAGCGTGGGGGCGTCCCGGCCAGACAAGGGCCCTGGCTGCATGCTACAATATATATTTTTAAAACATCAGCCTTTGTGTCAATACTCAATAAAAAGATCTGAAATAATTTGTAGTTCTTTTAATAACTGGGAAACCAAAAAATGAAAAACCTGCAAGAGGCATTTTACAATTGCTTTAGAAGAGTATATGTGAGAACAAATGAGAAAGTTAGAGGAACCAAGTCATAGTAAATGGAGTGCCCGGACTTAAAATACCCTTGTTATTTGGAACTCCGCATAGAGCTTTTCTAATAAGCAGATTTCTTGTGCCTCCGTGGATGATGGTAAAGAAGTCCTGACCTCTGCCCCTTGACACAGCCAGACACATTGGGCCACTTAAATCTTATAAATTCACATCAAGCAATAGCAGCCTGGCATTTCTGTGTATAACCAGGTCTGGATAAGTTCAGCAGCCTCCTCTGGGTGCTTGTCTTTCTGTGTGTACGCAATGTCTTTAGATTTTAATTTTCAGATTCGAAAACTGTACTTCCACAGTGGTGATATTAAACTGGCAAGTTCTCAATATGTAAAATAAGAGACATTTTCTGCAAGCTTGGGACTTATCTGCATACGATTTCTGTTAATGTGTAACAAAGTGTAACACTTCATGGGAAATCCTTTGGATTAAATCCTAGAAATGCTTTTGATTTTTTTTTAGATATACTGTAGTGAATACACTTCCAAAGTGCTTTAACTGTATGATTGTCCATTAATACTAATTCATACTCTTTATAGTTTGCAGTGAGTATCTTGCTCGGAGTCTCATGAGAAAACCCTGAGAGCTTAAGAACCCAAAATCACTGAACCGATAATATTAGGAACACCCATACCCCTGCTTATCCATCCAATTATGTAACCAGCTAATCAGCAGTGCAGTACATAGCATCATAGAGATACAGGACTGAAGCTTCAGTTAATGTTCACATCATACACCAGAATGGAGAAAGAAATACGATCTCAGTGATTTTGACCGTGACGTGATTGTTGGTCCTTGAAAGGCCAGTTTGAGTATTTCTGTATCTTCTCTATTTATCCATTGCCTTTGGAGCCCTTGCCTGCCTTCTTGAACCTTCCTGGGTTTGGAACGTATAAACAGAATGCCCCAGTGGTCTCCAGAATGGTGATCCCACCATTATCTTCTCTATTTATCCAATGACCTTGTAGTCCCTGCTTACCTACTTGAAATCTTCCTGGGCTTGGAACTTATAAAGAGAATGTTCCAGGGATTCCTGGAAGGCAGAGACCTGTGTGACATTTAACTGTCAGTAGCCCATCCAGTCCTGTCTATCCTCAGGGTAAAATGCTGGCTACTACAGCACAGTTTGTATCTAACACCACAGTACTGAAACTGTGCCATTGTTTGTGATTTAAATGCAGTATGTGTGATCATCCACACTTGGGGCAATGGTCTTTATGTTCATGCTGATTTGCATGAATTTAGCTTCCTTAACATTACCTCACACTGAGTCGTGGCAAATGTATAATCTGTGTACAGTAATCCCTCGCTATATCGCGCTTCGCCTTTCGCGGCTTCACTCTATCGCGGATTTTATATGTAAGCATATTTAAATATATATCGCGGATTTTTTGCTGGTTCACGGATTTCTGCGGACAATGGGTCTTTTAATTTTTGGTACATGCTTCCTCAGTTGGTTTGCCCAGTTGATTTCATACAAGGGACGCTATTGGCAGATGGCTGAGAAGCTACCCAACTTACCTTTCTCTCTCTCTCTCTTGCGCTGACTTTCTCTGATCCTGACGTAGGGGGATTGAGCAGAGGGGCTGTTCGCACACCTAGACGATATGGACGCTCGTCTAAAAATGCTGAAAGATTATCTTCACGTTGCTACCTTCTGTGTGCAGCTGCTTCGTGAAGCGACATGCTGCATGGTGCTTCGCATATTTAAAAGCTCGAAGGGCACGTATTGATTTTTGATGTTTGTTTTTCTCTGTCTCTCTCTGTCTCTTTGTCTGCTCCTGACGGAGGGGGTGTGAGCTGTCGCCTTCAACAGCTTTGTGCCGCGGTGCTTCGAATTCTTAAAAGCCAAGCAGCCCTATTGATTTGTTTGCTTTCCTCTCTCTTTCTGACAGGCTCTGCTCCTGACGCGCACTCCTTTGAAGAGGAAGATATGTTTGCATTCTTTTAATTGTGAGACGGAACTGTCATCTCTGTCTTGTCATGGAGCACAGTTTAAACTTTTGAAAAAGAGACAAATGTTTGTTTGCAGTGTTTGAATAACGTTCCTGTCTCTCTACAACCTCCTATGTTTCTGCGCAAATCTGTGACCCAAGCATGACAATATAAAAATAACCATATAAACATATGGTTTCTACTTCGCGGATTTTCTTATTTCGCGGGTGGCTCTGGAACGCAACCCCCGCGATGGAGGAGGGATTACTGTATTCCCTCCCATGTTGTAGAGCCATTCATTTTGGTGCAAAATTCGAGAAGTGCTTGGTTGGGAAATACCCAAATCATCATTATTGCAAAGCTACCATTTCCCTATGGCCAAAAAAAAATGTAATATTACTAACACTTTTATTTTGGCTGGCAGTGCATGGCTTCTCCATATAGATGGTGTAAAGAAAGAACAACAAATTAGATGAAGGTTTGGGCATTCCACCCCATATACTATAGGCAAAAATCAGCGAAACAAGCTAAAATTCAAGATCGAGTCTAAATCAAGACTAAACAAGAGGATTAATGGGTCTGGTTATATACAGAGGAGACAGGAAGGGGTGGGATCATGGCCGGAAGTGAGGTCTTGTTAGGAGGCGTATTCCGGAAGGAAATAGGTGGAGTCTTAGGCAGGCTTTCCTTCTGCTGGTTTGTGGAGGAAGGAGAAAAGGTATTAGCACCATTCAACAACCCTAGTCTCTGTGTCTTACTCCCAGTTAAGCCCTTAGACTGCCTGCCAAGCACACATGTGTGACAATGAATAGATTGCACAAGATTTGTTATAAATAATATTCCATCTCTGTCAAATCAATATTTTGTTCTAAGTTCACTGTTGACCAACATTTCCAAAATGCTGGGATGTGCGTGCTGGCATCTGCCTAAACGCTATCTTCTGGAAGCTCCTAGCAAGTCAGAAGAGCTCACAAGCTCTCCTGAATCCTGATGAAGTTAGAAGCAGCTTCCTAAACTAGGAAAATTTTTAAAACTGATACAATTTTTAAACTCCTAAAAATAGAACCAAATTTCCGTCGCTCTGAGATTTTTGAATCAGTTAGTACCGTTTACCTACCGACGCTTGACAAATACAGGTCAAGTCCAAATTATTAATCACTAGGCCACAAAACACGTCTTGATGTGCTGTTGTCCTTTATTTTAACATAAGGAAAATCAGGCTATGTTTTATAGAACTTGCACTGTGTATGTAAGGCATTTTGAGATCTGATTGCAAAACAGTATATTTTCATATTGTTGTGTGGACAGTATAATAAACAGGCAGTGCCACAGAACATATTCTCAAAATCTATCATGCTATTTCTATGGAAATAGTGATCAGAATGAATGTCTGCTGAAACAGGAATCATTTAAAGTGCAAACATTCCTTGCAGAATGTTAGTGTTGATGTTTCATGCTTATTTATGAATGTTTATCTATTGTTTCCAATATTATAAAACAAATCTGTTCAGTTCTTGGCATTTGTTTGCTTGCATCTGTTTCATTCTGGGAGCGAGGGATTTGGAGCAGGCTTTTGCACAACAGCAGCCCTGGAACTCTAGAATGAAAATCAATTCACTATTAATGGATTCTTTGATCAAGAAGTTTTGTTGAGTCAAAACACCCCTACCAGCATTTAAAATATTTCTATGCATAGGTGGCATGCGCTACTATCAGAGGTCGGAGGGGCCCTGTGTGATTACAACAACCCAAGATCCTTCTTCTTGCTTCTACAAAAAGCAGCTTCTCTTGGTTGCTTAGCAACCTGTCCAGTGGCTAGGTGTGTACCTGCAGCTCATTGTTAATTACAGCAGAGTTTTAGTGAGTTGATTGAAGGGGTGATCTTCTTCATTCAAGTCCTTGGGATTTTTTCTTCTCCTTTCTACTTCTTTTTTTATTATGAATCCCAGAGAATGTTTGACAATAGCTTAGCATTGTTCTTGTGTGGATGGTATTTTTGGTTAATTAATAAAAATGAGTACAAGCCTCAAGCCAATTTAACAATTAATAGTAATAATAATAATAATAATGTATAAATCAGTCATATATTTAAAGTAGATAACAAAATACAAACATGCAACGAAAGGTAAAGCGAATACAGCAATCATAATCCAATAAAGTAAGTGCATATAAATATATTAAGTGAAAAAGTATAAATGAAAAATTGAACAATAATACAAAAATGCAAGAAATGCGAAAAAGTACTGTATATACTCATTTTTAACTTCTCCCATGGATAAGTCGGGGCTTGATTTTGCCGTATAATTTCCAAAATTATACGTAAACTCATGCTATTGGTCCAAGAGATTATGATATGCTAACGCCCACCTGCGAGAGTAACCACGGAGCACACTGCCTTTTTTTGTTCTATGTATTGTGCCTACGTGACCTCAAGGTAATACCTGAAATATTCCGAAGTGACGTTTGCACTGTTTTGTGTTTTTTGTATCTCACCCCCTCATACACCTTTATCATAAGAGCGTCCCTTATTTACAATGGAGCGTTTGATCAGAAGAAAATATGAAGCTGGTTTTCTATTAAACCTTGTTGATGTAGCAAAAGAAATTGGTAATTGCTCTGCTGCAACAAAATTCAATGTATCTGAGAAACTGGTGCGAGATTGGAAGAAGCAAAAAGATGTAAAAAAAAAAAAAAAAAAGTTGTATTTTTGAACGGGTGTATAACAGGGTCTGACTTTATGTTTGATTTTTTGGGTTTCAAGACTCGACTTATATGTGAGTATATACGGTAATGATAATAAAAGGCATATAAAGGTGACAACACAGAAACTGCAGAATAATAAGATATAATAATGAATTTGCATCAATAACTAAATCAGCTGCATTTGCCCAAAATTACCAAAGTTCTGCAGCTTTTAGTTTGCTTCATAGGACAGCGCTGGCAATAGTGTAACACATATTCAAATTATTCCACAGAACAAATATCTTCATTTAAAAAGTTTTAGCAAAATTTCAAATCACACAAAAAACAGAGAAAAATAAGATATTACAGAAAAGTTCTTGTTTAAAGAAAGTTCTCTTTAAGGCTTCTTTATCTTGTTTCATTTCTCTCTTAAGTTTGGTCATACAGTTGCATTACGTGAAGAACGTTAAGCACAGTCTGAAAACTGTATGCCGATCTCCTATTTGCAAATGTATCTAACAGTCCATACTTGCTGTGAGACCATTTCCTCACTTGCTAAATTAACACTCAGTTTTACAGATATAACAATAAAAGTTGTATTTCGTGTTAACTTAGAGGGGGTAGAACACTGTACCATAATCGAAATAATTTTGACAAAGTGATATTCTATTGAAATTAAGCAAAAACTTAAGTGAATTTAACATTAACATTAACTTTCTAAGATTAGCTGTTAAACAACCAATATAACAAGTATTCATTCATTCACTCATTCATTTTCCTCCGTTTATTTGATACCGACCCACACGTCTCTGTCACCAATCACACTTACCAACTCATATTATGGGATCCCAAGGTATTCTCAGACAATCTAGGAGATGTAATCCTTCCAGCAGGCCCTGGGTCTTCCTCGGGGTTTCCTCCCAGCTTTTCATGCCTATTAAACGTTCACATGGAGGCATCCTTATCAAATGTTTGTACCACAACCAACTGGCTCCTCTCAATGCAGAGAGCCTCTCCCACATGTCTGTGTTTTCCACCCTGTCTCTAAGGGAGAGCCCAGCCACCCTACAGAGAAAGCTGATTTTGGCCACTAATACCTGCAATCTCGTCTTTTCAGGCATTACCCAAAGCTCACGACAATAGGTGAAGGTAGTGGTAGTGATATACTGGTAAGTCAAGAAATTTGCCTTCTGACTCACCTCCTTCTTGACCACTTCAGATCGGTATATTGACTGAATAACTGAACTTGCTGCCCGCATCTGCCTGTCAATTTTATTATGCCTTTTCCCTTACAACTGAACAAGATCCTGAGATACTCAAACTCCTCACCTTGAGGCAGTAACTCAAGTATATAGCACATATGCGCAACAAATAGAATACAGAAGCATAGAAACAGAAAATGTCCTTAAAAATAACAAATGACAAAAAAAATAACCAAAAATACAAGTGTAAAACAGCTTTTCACTCACAGCTTGAATGTTGAAGTCCACTGACGGCACCTCTGCACCAGCCCAGAATTTCATGCCTCTTCTGCCCTGAGGGAAATTTAAAGAATAAAAGTGCAGGAAGTCGCCAACACTGTTCAATAACAAACCAGACAAGAGAGAGCAAAAATGAAAAAGCCAAGGAAGAGGCAGAACCTGACAGACAACATCCATGATTCCTTTTGTTTATTTTGACTTCTTCTTTTCTCACTTTTATTTTGCCATATTAAATGGGGTACTGGCTGCTCCCCAACCCTATGCCAACTACTTTTATATATCTCATTATCTCTCTATTATAATAAAAAAATCTTGGGAAGAGAGATGAGATGTGACTCAGAGAGTTACTTTCACATCTCGCGAGACATGATTTTGTGCCAAGAGATTTAACCATGCCCAGGGCTGGAAATAAAAGACAAAGAGTAGATGACAAAGTAGAATGTCGTAAAGAATTCAAAAACGTTGCCACGATACACATGCAGAGCAGGTTAGAGATAATGGAAGTACAAAAATTCGAAAGTCTCAAAAAAATGATAGCAAAGGTCGCATTAGTGCAAACAAACGGAAATTATTACTCGGTGAAATAACGGAACAGCGAAAAGATATTGAATATATTGTTCAGATTTAAACTTCAAGTTGGAGACCTGTTAGTCGTCTAATTCGTGTTGCCATCAGTGAAAAGTAGTGTTTCTTCCCAATGAAGAGGCCTATCCACGAGAATTAAAAGATTTGTTGTTTGGTGAAAATGAAATCCACATATGCAAGCGGCAGAGACACGAAGTTACTGGCACATAGCGCAGGCAGGAGGTTTGGTGAGCGAAGCGAGCAGGGGGTAAAGCCTCCTAGTTATAATATGAAAAAAATTGTCTTTAGGAAATTCATCCTGGCTAACTAAACACAACCCATGATGAGATAAAAAAAAAACATACTCTTTGAGAAAAAGCTATAATCCTGAGAGACAAGGCCACATTAATTGGGAAGAAATTATCCGTCAAGATTGGATATCCCAAAATTAATGGGATTGAATTTTATACCATCACTCAAATGATATCACTAACAAGTGCGTCCTGGGAATTCTGAGATAAGTTTTCATTACAATGGCCAGCACAATATAACCAGTACAATGTAATTAGAAAACAGTGCCTGTAGCAAAAACAAAATGATGTAGCAGTAGAACATAAGCAAAAATGTCAGAAGGCAAAAAACACAAAAATAGACCTCCGATTCAGATTCCCTGCATTTCAAAACCCTGTAATAAACATCATAATAAATTAAATTTGTACTTTATGACCAGCTCTAAAGGCCCGTCTATACTCCAACATCAGCAACTGCAGACATTGTTGTACATGAAGAATGAGCAACCTGCTCTGTTTATAGTATAAACGTTTATTGCGTGATATGGCATGGTTGCATAATCCCTTTTTTTCTTTGCCTTTACATATCAATCTCACAGATATTTTATTAGAACATTAGATGAATCTAGACAAGAAATGGCCATTCAGCCCAACAAAGCTTGCCAGTCCTATCCACTTAATTCTTACAAAATAAACTTCGTCTATTTTTGATAGTCCCTACTACTGTCTACCACACTACTTGGTAGCTTATTCCAAGTGTCTATGGTTTTCTGTGTAAAGAAAAACTTACAAATGTTTGTGTGAAATTCACCCTTAACAAGTTTCAAATTATTCAAATTATTCCACAGAACAAATATCTTCATTTAAAAAGTTTTAGCAAAATTTCAAATCACACAAAAAATAGAGAAAAATAAGATATTACAGAAAAGTTCTTGTTTAAAGAAAGTTCTCTTTCAGGGTTCTTTATCTTGTTTCATCCATCCATCCATTTCCCAACCCGCTGAATCCGAACACAGGGTCACGGGGGTCTGCTGGAGCCAATCCCAGCCAACACAGGGCACAAAGCAGGAACCAATCCCGGGCAGGGTGCCAACCCACCGCAGGACACACACAAACACACCAAGCACACTCTAGGGCCAATTTAGAAATGCCAATCCACCCAACCTGCATGTCTTTGGACTGTGGGAGGAAACCGGAGCGCCCGGAGGAAACCCACGCAGACACGGGGAGAACATGCAAACTCCACGCAGGGAGGACCCGGGAAGCGAACCCAGGTCCCCAGGTCTCCCAACTGCGAGGCAGCAGCGCTACCCACTGCGCCACCGTGCCGCCCATATCTTGTTTCATTTCTCTCTTAAGTTTGGTCATACAGTCGCATTACGTGAAGAATGTTAAGCACAGTCTGAAAACTGTATGCCGATCTCCTATTTGCAAATGTATCTAACAGTCCATACTTGCTGTGAGACCATTTCCTCACTTGCTAAATTAACACTCAGTTTTACAGATATAACAATAAAAATTGTATTTCGTGTTAACTTAGAGGGGGTAGAACACTGTACCATAATCGAAATAATTTTGAGAAAGTGATATTCTATTGAAATTAAGCAAAAACTTAAGTGAATTTAACATTAACATTAACTTTCTAAGATTAGCTGTTAAACAACCAATATAACAAGTATTCATTCATTCACTCATTCATTTTCCTCCGCTTATTTGAAACCGACCCACACGTCTCTTTCACCAACCACACTTACCTACTCATATTATGGAATCCCAAGGTATTCTCAGACCATCTAGGACAGAGGTTCTCAAACTTATTTTGTCTGCCGCCCACTTTGAGAATCAATTATTTTCTAGCGCCTCCCAAAATTTTTAACTTTACCACATCTTAAAAATCACAAACGCAATCATTACTTTAATTATAGCGTGCCATATGTGTCTTATCCTGTTTCTGAGTTCTAACTTACATTTCAAATGAGACTTTCTAACTAACGGGAGCAATAAAAACTTTATAATATTTAAAAAAACTTTTATTCAAATTAAAACAAACATTTCAATTAACATTTTAAAACTTATCTCATGTGAAGGATGAATCTGATGATTTTTAACAAGTTTGTTAATATCAGGTTCGAATTTACTCAAAAACAGCCGTAAGTTACCGCGTTCGGTAACATGCAAACGATTCCTCTTTTTTTTCTTCCTCAAGCTGGGATGATCCTGCTGTGTTGACATTTGAAAAAGGATCCAACACCCAGTCCGGTATTTC
This sequence comes from Erpetoichthys calabaricus, assembly GCF_900747795.2. NCBI lineage: Eukaryota > Metazoa > Chordata > Cladistia > Polypteriformes > Polypteridae > Erpetoichthys > Erpetoichthys calabaricus. Next base: position 230,870,283 of record NC_041398.2, read on the forward strand.
CAAATTTAAAATGTCCTGGAACCATTCTTTGAAATCACTGTGGAGGTTCTCCAAATGTTGGCAGTAAACAAGCAAGTCATCGTTGATGAAGGGTACTGCTGATAAATTAGGGAAATTGTGAAACTCACGTCTGCCGATGTTTTCCTTGTGTAAGAGCAGTTTGGCTACGAAAGCAGCAACGATATTTTTTGTTTTAATCAAGTTCAAGTCGTCACCTTGAAGTTGGAGATTGATATCATTAAACAATTTATACAGGTCTGTCAAGTACGCAATATCATTCTTTGATGTGATGAGGTTGTTGCGCAATTCTGTGTCTTTGTTTTCCAAGAACTCTATCACAGAGTCAAACAGATTATAAAATCGTGTCAGACAAGTACCTCTTGATAGCCAACGTACTTCTGTGTAAAACAGCAATCGGTTGAAATCTTCATCATTAACAACACAAAGCTGATTAAATAATCTGTCATTTAAAGAGCTCTTTCGGATTTTATTGACTGCTTTGATGACATGTTGCAGTGATTGAAACAGCTGTTCACTCAAATTTCTCGCAACCAAATGTTGTCGATGAATGACGCAATGAACAGCAAGCACATCTGGAATTTTATTTTTTAAGTACGCTATGAAGCCTTTGTGACGCCCTGTCATAGCCGGAGCGCCATCCGTAGCAGCTGATATAATATTCTTCAAGGGAATTTCTTTCTCATCAGAAAACTTTTCCAGTGTATTACATATGGTTTCTCCGGTTGTATCTGTCTCTAAATTTCTAGCAAATAATAGTTCTTGTCATATTTTAGCATCTTTAATAAACCTCACGTATGACAACAATAGTGCTTCATTAGTTGGTAAAGTGGACTCATCCAACTGAATTGAGAATTGACTAGTCTTCAGATGATTGCACAATGAGTCTTCAATATTTTCAGCCATTTCATCAATTCGTCTTTGCACAGAATTATTGCTCAAAGGAATTTTTCGAATAATATCTGCCGCTGGTTTATGGAGCACAGTAGTTATTACTTCTTTTATTGCCGGTAAAATTAACTCTTCTCCAATAGTGTGTGGTTTGCCTGTTTGAGCAATTAACAAAGAGATATTGTACGAGGCTCGAAGTCCGTCATCATCTTGCATAGAAGCCGCTGAAAAAAGTTTTGATACAGTTGGCTGAGCTATGTACTTCTTTTCCAGGTCTTCAAAATAGGCCACATTTTTTTCTTTCTTATCTGGATGCGTTTTATTCAAATGATCTTGTAGCCTAGAAGGCTTCATCGCTTCATTCGAAAATGTTTTTTGACAAAGAGGGCAAATAGGCGAAGATGGATTTGTGGGATTTTCAACAAATCCGTATTTAATATATTCCGCACTGCATTGCCGTCTCTTCTTTTTTGCCTCCGACATGGTTTTGTCTTTACAAATACGTGAGTAAAGTATCAAGCTTAAAAAACTTTCTAATGATTGCGCGCAAAAACACTAATGAAGATAAAAGAAGTATTACGCGCTCTTATATAGGATTAAAATACAGAACGCACCGACAGGAATAAGACAAACATGCACAAACTTGTTTACCTCATTCGATGGAATTTGTACTGAACAAGTTAGAATGGTAACCGTCATTTTTATCGAAAATAAAAAATATAGAAAATAAAAAATATCAAATTAAAAAATGTCAAAATTTTAGTATAAATAAAAAATTGGTTTAGGGGTTAAGGCTAGGGCTAAGATTAATTTTTTATTTATACGAAAATTTTGACATTTTTTAATTCAATATTTTTTATTTTCTATATTTTTTATTTTCGATAAAAACGACCGGAATCAGTTAGAACAAGTATTGATGATCCGGCGGCTTGATACAGGATTGCACAAATCGCGTTGTTTAATAAAAACTTGATTGCTCATGGGCTACCTACGAAAGCCATGATAAATTATTTATATTTATACAATCAAACAGGACAGGAATAAGAACAAAATAATCGATGTAGTATAGTAAGTAGGTTTTGATTTTAGTTTAAATTTTAAAATATTAGAAAAAAAACACAAATCACCCATCGCCCCCCTAAACCGCTTCAACACCCCCCAATTTTCTCTGGGCCCTTTAACGCCCCCCTGTAAGCCTCCAGCGCCCACAAGGGGGCGTTATCGCCCACTTTGAGAAAGACTGATCTAGGACCATCTGCTCTGTTTATAGTATAAACGTTTATTGCGTGATATGGCATGGTTGCATAATCCCTTGGCTTTTTCCCCTGAATTTTTTCTTTGCCTTTACATATCAATCTCACAGATATTTTATTAGAACACTAGTCATTTAGCCTGTTACAATAACGGGCGCTAGAACAGTAGTGCATAAACATTAGTAGGAACAGTCTATATTAAATGGCAAGGGACTTTGACCTCATTCTTTTTGTTGGTCATATTTTTCTTTCTTTCAGCCTTTCTTTTGTTGATTTACTTGCTGAGCTGACCGTTCTTCGTGGGCAGCCGCCGTGTATTGTGTGTCTAATTTTCTGTGACAGTAATACTGTCTTGTACGGCTCTATTCAATAAGGGCGACCTCAATTGACCGCGGCGAATAAAGGCGTTCGTAGATAATTTAGTTCAAATGGCTCTGGAATATGTGAAGAGCAACAAAGGTGCAGATCTTTATTTACGCGCGCCTTTATTCGCTGCGCCCAATTGAGGTCGCCCTTTTGAGGCTCGCCTTTTTGTGTGCGCCCTTATTAAAGGATACCGTCTTGTACGTCCGCTGGCTTGTACGTCCGTAATATACCTTTAAGTTTCTCTGGCGGTAATACAGGCGTGCACGTCGGTAATATGCCTTTAATCTCCTCTGACAGTAATACTGGCTTGTATGTGGCTGTAATATGCGTCACTGTATTGTGTACCTTTAATTTCCTCTCGCAGTAATACTGGTTTGTATTTCCGTAAAACGCCTGTAACTTTCTCTGACAGTAATATCGCGCATCGCACCATACCCCGCGCATGCACACTTCACCAGAAGACACCCACAAACGGACACCTGGACGCACACAGGGATTTTATATATATAGATTAGATGAATCTAGACAAGAAATAGCCATTCCGCCCAACAAAGCTTGCCAGTCCAAACTCATTTTAAAGTCACAGTCTCAATCCATTGTACTTATTCCCTTCATAATTTTAAACCCTTCAATCGTGTCAGTAAAAGCTCAGCTCTTTTAATCTTTCCTCATCACTCATCCCCTGTAGCCTTGGAATCAGCCCAGTCGCTCTTCTCTGGACTTTTTCTAGAGCTGCTATGTCCTTTTTGTAGGACAGAGACCAAAAACTGCACACAGTACTCCAGATGAGGTCTAAGCCAGTGCATTAAAAAGCTTCAGCATAACCTCCATGGACTTTCCATTTCTGCCTGCACAAACGTTCGTCTTTGCCCAGGTTCTGGAAGATTTCTCCCATGAGTCTTGCTATTTTTGTGTGCTTTTCATGTTGGATTGAATAAGTGCAGATAGCAATGAATCAAACAACAACAATATTAATTTATATAGCACATTTTCATACAAAAGATGTAGCTCAAAGTTCTTTACAGGGTGAAGTAAGAGAAAAAAAGAAAAAACGAAATATAAAAATAAAATTGGGCAATGTTAATCAACATAGAATAAAAATAAGGTCTGATGGCCAGGGAGGACAGAAAAACAAAAAAAAAGCTCCAGACAGCTGGAGAAAAAAACAAAATCTGCAGGGGTTCCAAGGCCACGAGACCACCCAGTCCCCACTAGCCATTCTACCTCACATAACTGATCTCAATCAGTCCTCAACAGTTTCTTCAATGAGCCCTTGTTTTCTTGTCTAGTGCATGAGCAGTCGACACACACAGGACGGTGAGTCAGAAAACTCTGGAAGCACGCAGACGCCAACATGAGGGTTTGTACGCCATGACAGCTAAAGAAATGTACATCATGAACACCCTAGCAGACCCTCATGGTGATGTGAACGCTCTAAGTATAAACAAGCTTTTACATTTGTAGTGGTTACCTTAATGGGAATTTTTCTCATATTGCATATGTGCATCTGAAAACCTGTTTGAGTTAACAGCTTTAAATAGAAAAAAGTAATATTGGTTTGTTTGGCCATAAGTTACTAATTGATACTACTTCTAATGATAGCAGCTCATTTCACGTTCATCTACTTTGATCGAAAAGATCAATTCTTTATAAACAAATAAAGCCATGATAAAGCCATTCTTTTATTTGTTCATCTTCTATCTAATTTCCCAGCTAGGAGTTGCTGGATAGCTTACCCTGACTGCACAGACAGCACCTGAATGGGGCTGCAGTCATAATAAAATGAGCTTAACTTTCTATATCTGAAACTTAGAACAGATTTTTTTCATTACTGCCTTGACTTTTCTTAAAACAAAAAAAAGAAACACAAATCAGATAAACAAGTTAGCATACTGTGTTCTTTAATTTTTCATTATAAATTGTTAGATAGGTGACAAAAGTATTAGATAATTAGTCTGCAGGGAATGCTAGCTTAAAATAATCCCACATGTACCAGTGCCATTTCCAGATACTGCAGTTGTAAATAGAAAGGCTTCTTATCTGACTAGTCATATGACTGTGTCCTCTCATTAAAAGATTAGTATGCAGGGAATACTGTGGTAGCCGTAACAACTTGGAGGGTTAAATGAGTTCCTCTTGTACATAATGGATGCAAAAGAAGAGAAAAAAAAACAATTGCATTTGTTTTGGGATGGCTGAGTGGCCGAGACTACCCAGTTGTAGTCATTGTTGGCACAAAACGCTATCAGAACAGAATTCATTTTAACACTAGAGGGAGGTGAAAAGCATGAACATGTACATACAGAGTCCATTACATTATACAGGGTTAGCTTCAGCAGCACTCATTATGAAAAATCGGTTTTGCACTTTTTATTTGTTTCCTTTTTGATACAGACAAGCTGATTCTGTAATATCTCTGCAAGTCAGAAACAGAAATAGAGTTGTAAATCTATGATAAGTCCATTTTTATGAATACTGAAACACGCAAAATCTGAAGATGTAATTGTAATGCATAATTTAGTCAAATTCAACACATACACCAGAATATATTGGGAAAAGAGACTGTGGATGATAGGTGGTACTGTGGAGCTGTTCCTGAATGCAGGATAAACATCTCAGATCCCAAAAAAATAAAAGAGTATGTCTTTATCTATATACATGAAATGCTAATAGTTGTGCCCATCTATCACACATTTACTAGAACTTTGATCTTGGTCTTAAAGCAACCTTTTGATGTCTGTTCCAAACAAGTGAGAAAGGTCTTCTCTAGAAATCTGCATGGAACATACAGTACCTCTGAAGACCGACTTTACCTTCTGATACTCCCTGATTGCTAACTGTGATGTTTTTACTAAGAAGTCTTAGGAGGTGGAGGACAAAAGAGCAGAGAAGCTGGTAGGCTTCTTTAAAGATGATTGAAGAACAAACTTGGATGTAATGAATGGCTGTATGCCGTTTGGCACATTCTTATTAGGTCATTCATTTCCACCTCGATAGTTTTGGTTGCCTGTTGGGTAAATCTGCCAGAACTTCATCAAATTCTTATTATTTGAAAGTTTCATGGCTCTAGTACCTTGGCTGTCAGTCTGGCACCTGCTCATCGCAGACTTCCCTGATGTCTTCCCTGGGTCTGTCATCATCCCAAAGACGTATGTGTTGGGTTAATGGACTTAGTTCCTGTACTCGGCTATTTCTTGCCTCATGTCCTCTGCCGATTAACCAGGTTTAAGAATGATAGTTAGGGTTAATCAGAATCGTAATTGCTAAAAGGACCATTTTAATGAATAGCTGCTTTTATTGATTAACACAAGACCTCTGAAAGAATGTTAATATGACTGAGTTTATGAATTTTTTGTTGTGTATTTTTTGGAAACAAAGAATATAGTGTGGAATTTTCTATATATTGACTGTTGGTAAAATGAAAGTGCACTGTATACATTGTTACTGTGATCAATACGCTAAGGTAATGTGGTCAAATACGTGGCATAATTATTTATATCTTGGTTGAAAATCAATCCTACTTTAGCAGCAGTTCATTCCTGTATTTGTATTCAAGCATTAAATTGATTTTTTAAAAGAATTTGCCAATTCTTTGCTTTACAGAGTGACATTGTTTATACTGGTAATTGTGTGAGGTGAAGTGTCTGCTATTGCTTGATTTTAAATTTTAAATCACTCATATGTGGTGGAGAATCACTTGACTTCTAGGATTTTGTTGTAAATATCAACATTTTCTTTAGCATTAAATACTAATGATATTTTACTATTTCATTTTTTTTTCATTCTTCATGCTTCTTTTGTGCCTCAATATATACTCTAATTAATTTTTTTTTTCTTAATAGTATTTAGTGAGCAGAAGTACAAAAAAGGGAATGAGCGGCAGAGGGTACTGACGAGAAGTGAACTGCTTCTAATAAAAAAATTATCCAAGTATCGTAATTTCTAGAGTGATTCCTCCATCCATAAATCCATTGATTCCTGAGCTATACAACTTGTAATTCTGAAAAAGTTCCTCACACCACAGCACTTTGTTCCCAGTGTTTTAGCCAATTTGATATGCATCTACACACTGTGCCCTGAATTCCCACTTCTCTTAATTTGATTACTAGTCTCTCATGTACTCCTTTATGAAAAGCTCTCTAAAAAATCAAAGTAAATAGTATGACATACAATGTAGATGCATTTGATGTGTCCTCATTAAATTCCAGAAGTTTTGAATATTTTAGGCAATTTTCCATCCTGTAGTCGTCTCAAATATCAATTTTGACCACCCATTCCTGTCCACAGTGAAAATATTATGTTATTGTTTTAATATGGAGACAGGAAAATGACAGAAATGTGTTTGAGGACTCCAAAATGCTCCTTATTGCAGGCTAGGACCTTCACCATCCTACCCAGATAAGGTTCACCCCAAGTCTCCCTGCCCCAAACTGCTACTTACTTACTGCCCTGACTCACAGCACTCATAAATGGCAAAAGTGTGGGGCTAGAGTTGAAAACAGGCCAGTATCCTACCTACTCTGCCCAGTAAGAGCTCACTTCCCTTTGATGTTAATAAGTACTCAAATGGTTAGCTATAACTACTCAAATGGTTAGCTTTGGCCTGCACCTGGTCAAGTGGTGCTTTGCATTCAAAATGTTTAAATATATTTAAATATTCCGATATTTCAAAGTGTCTGTCAATGGAAAGTTAAACACCTTGAGCAAACAATGTTCCTCCAAGAATCTTTATAAGTAAAAATATTTATTGAGAAAATGGCACTAGGCTCAAACAATAAAAGCAAAGGACGTTGTCAAGAAGGCAAGCCAAAGAAACCATGTCCAATCCAAAATCCATGAACCATAATTTAGAAGCAAGACTAGAACAAAAAAATAAAATACAGTAATCCCTCGCTATATCGCGCTTCGCCTTTCGCGGCTTCACTCTATCGCGGATTTTATATGTAAGCATATTTAAATATATATCGCGGATTTTTCTCTGGTTCACGGATTTCTGCGGACAATGGGTCTTTTAATTTCTGGTACATGCTTCCTCAGTTGGTTTACCCAGTTGATTTCATACAAGGGATGCTATTGGCAGATAGCTGAGAAGCTACCCAACTTACTTTTCTATCTTGCGCTGACTTTCTCTGATCCTGACGTAGGGGGGTTGAGCAGGGGGGCTGTTCGCACACCTAGACGATATGGACGCTCGTCTAAAAATGCTGAAAGATTATCTTCACGTTGCTACCTTCTGTGCAGCTGCTTCGTGAAGCGACATGCTGCACGGTGCTTCGCATACTTAAAAGCTCGAAGGGCACGTATTGATTTTTGATTGTTTGTTTTTCTCTGTCTCTCTCTCTTTCTCTGCTCCTGATGGAGGGGGTGTGAGCTGCTGCCTTCATTGTAACAGCTTTGTGCCGCGGTGCTTCGCATACTTAAAAGCCAAACAGCCCTATTGATTTGTTTGCTTTCCTCTCTCTCTTTCTGACAGTCTCTGCTCCTGACGCGCACTCCTTTGAAGAGGAAGATATGTTTGCATTCTTTTAATTGTGAGACGGAACTGTCATCTCTGTCTTGTCATGGAGCACAGTTTAAACTTTTGAAAAAGAGACAAATGTTTGTTTGCAGTGTTTGAATAACGTTCCTGTCTCTCTACAACCTCCTGTGTTTCTGTGCAAATCTGTGACCCAAGCATGACAATATAAAAATAACCATATAAACATATGGTTTCTACTTCGCGGATTTTCACCTTTCGCGGGGGGGGGGGGGGGGGGGGGGGGGGGGGGTCTGGAACGCAACCCCCGCGATGGAGGAGGGATTACTGTAAATAAAACACAAAAGCAGAAAAACAAATTAGCAATACTCCACCCTAGTTAACTGTCCTTCAAAGCATATTCGATGAACGGCAAGGACTTCACTTTCCTAGCTTCCCAACAAACCCCACCTCTTACTCCTAGATAGATAGATAGATAGATAGATAGATAGATAGATAGATAGATAGATAGATAGATAGATAGATAGATAGATAGATAGATAGATAGATAGATAGATAGATAGATAGATAGATAGATAGATAGATAGATAGATAGATGATAGATAGATAGATAGATAGATAGATAGATACTTTATTAATCCCAAGGGGAAATTCACATACTCCAGCAGCAGCACACTGATACAAAAAAACAATATTAAATTAAAGAGTAATAAAAATGCAGGTAAAAACAGACAATAACTTTGAATAATGTTAACGTTTACCAAAAATAGGGTGGAACTGAAGAGTCGCATAGTGAGGTTGGAGGAACGATCTCCTCAGTCTGTCAGTGGAGCAGGACATTGACAGCAGTCTGTCGCTGAAGCTGCTCCTCTGTCTGGAGATGACACTGTTCAGTGGATGCAGTGGATTCTCCATAATTGATAGGAGCCTGCTGAACGCCCGTCGCTCTACCATGGATGTCAAACTGTCCAGCTCCATGCCTACAATAGAGCCTGCCTTCCTCACCAGTTTGTCCAGGCGTGAGGCGTCCCTCTTCTTTATGCTGCCTCCACAGCACACCACCGCGTAGAAGAGGGCACTCGCCACAACCATCTGATAGAACATCTGCAGCATCTTATTGCAGATGTTGAAGGACACCAGCCTTCTAAGGAAGTATAGCCGGCTCTGTCCTCTCTTGCACAGAGAATCAGTATTGGCAGTCCAGTCCAGTCCTGTAATTCACACATGTATTTAAGAAGTGCTAACTCTCAGTCATCTCCTTCCATGCACTGAGTGACTCCATGTGAGTGTCAACAAATGCATTTTTCTCATCCTAAACTAGCTTTATGAATTTCATTTTCACGCACGTTTTAATCCAAAAAAATTAAATGGAGTTCAAAGTGCTTTACAAAGTGTAAAACACATATTACAATTACACAGATTAAAACAATAAATGAATAAAAATGAAAGAATCCATAAAAACATGTAACATTAATTACTTTAAGTTACAGTCGGTGGGGAAGAAAAGAATTTGAATACAGACACCCCCCCCACCCCCCCCCCCGCCCACTGTAATGCCCCGATTTAAGTAATAAAACACAGGCAGGAGAAAGCGTCAATCATTATTCTTTATCTAAATCTCGCAAGAGGCAACAAGTGCATATCTTATTAGCAACATGTTACAAAGAAAAAAGTGTTTTCTGCGCTGTATTTATACAATCCATTGATTAGGTCACTACTCAAAAAAAGGAATTCATTACATAATCAGAAAACTTTTAACATGATTGGTTACCCCTAGTTGCTAACGGGAAATGGCAAATGTTGATACCTTCGATGACCACAATTTGATTGATAGTCCTGTTTGTTTAGGATTTACGTGACTTTTTGAATGTATTGGCTCCAGCAGACCCCCGTGACCCTATGTTTGGATTCAGCGGGTTGGAAAATGGATGGATGGATGGATGGATGGATGGATGGATGGATATACATTCTTATTTTTATTTTAGGAGATGTTTGTTTCTCCACATACATCTTGTTTCCCAAAAAGTAAAGAACAATGTTCCAGCTGGGTTCAAAAAACAGGAAACTTAGTACTGAAGAAGAATGGTTATTCCATAAATATAACATTTTCTCTTAACGGGTTATATAAAATAACAAGAAATGTATTTATCATAGTGAATAATAAAATAACTGCATCAGCTTTTATGCATAAGCTCAGAAGGATATGAGACACAGACACATGCTGGGTGCACATTGGACCAGGGTTTAAATTCAACTCTTACATCGGCTGTTGGCAGGTTTTAACTTTCTAACTGAATTAGAAAAAGTCCGAATCCAATTTGATAATTTATGAAATGGTCAGATGGCCATAAGGAGAGGAAAACAAAAAGTCCAGCCAGTAGAATGCTAGAAACCATTTTAGCCAGAACCCCCATTGTAAAGTAGATTATTTATTATTGGTATGAAGCTTGAGGCAGCAAGTCTAATTAAATGTTGCTGCATGATACAGGCCAAACTCCAGACTGAGATGTTAAGGGGGATGTCTGAAATACTAGGTGGGGCTTGACATGATATTATTAGGGGCACATATCCCAGTCTGGGCAGGATCGGATGAGAATGTCCAAACTCCAGGTGTGAGTCCAGGATGATGGATTCATTAAGCATGAGTGTTAACCACTGCCTCCTCATGCCTCCTCATGCCTCATCGCGCACTCCTTGCAGGCAATGTGGCATGCTGGTTAAGGCTGGTTAAGTGTTTAACTCCTGATGACCATGAGCAAGTCACTTCACCTGTCTGTGCTTCAATTGGAAAAGAAAAAAAAAAGGTAATGTAACCAACTGTACAGTATATCAAGTGTTCTAACTTGCCATCAGTAAAGGCATCAGCCATTTAATAAATAGTAATGAATATTTGTGCATATTTAAATATAACATCATAGCAGAACTGTCATTTCAGTTGCTAAATGTGAGGCCATTAAAAATGCTAATGCAGCTTTTAGGCAAATTAAATGCACTGCCTTACTTTCTCATCAGTGATGTTTACAGTGGTTAAGATAAGCAATTCAGTCATACATTGGGAAAATATAACAATTACAGTACAACCTTGGTTTCAAATTAATCCATGTCCGCTCATCAAATTTCAAACCAAAAGGATGTTTGCTCCAACCGTAGCAGTTGAGCTGCAAGTAAGACAAAATCGAGCCATTGACAATTAGTTTAAATGGAAAATCAAGTACCCTTCCACAGTGTAATTCCTTGCCATTCTGACAAGAACTTGGTTAGCAACATTCCACACTGTATTCTGAAAGGATATATTACATGAAAAGGAAATTCAGCCGGTTGCCACAGCAACCCTGGCAGGAAAAAAAAAGAAAAATCTTTGATTCTATAATTTTAATTAATAAAACTGAATGGATTGTCTTATTGAGTCCGGAGAGATAAGATGAGGTCAGATTTGAGAGCTGAGCACTAGTTAAAGCTTTGAGGAAAACAGTCAAATAATACTTTAGTGTTATCTCTGAAATCAGCCTGTTGAGGATGAGGTGAGCCTTCATTCGCATGTCAGCTAATTACAGATGTGACTGGTTTTGGGTTTAGAACAAAGAAAGCCCAGTGAGAACCTTGGAGCAAAACTTGGACTGACTATAGCTCTGAAGCACTGAACCTCTTCATTTTATTTATTTATTTTTACTTTTAAATTAGTTGTTAGTACACCCCACTCAATACTTTTTAAGTTTTATTTGTTTGGAGAGATGTCAGATGTAGGCAGAAGTTGAAATATTGATACATTTGGCCTGCTTTGATTACTGCAAATTGATAGCAGAAGCTATCAAGCAGGGACTGAGTTATCAGACTGCAAGAAAGACGGCTGCATCTTACCTTATGTTACTGATGTAAAATATATATTTACTGTAGAGTGAAGCATGTCCTGCTAATAATTTGAATCATTAATAATAATGTACTATTATTTTAAACCCAGGTGGCATAGTCCTTTGCACTAGTACCTAATGACTCCGGGGGTTCACATCCCATGCCAATTGTCTGTGTGCATTCTTCAGGTTCTCTCCATGACTGGGTGGGTTTTTCCTCTGGATACTCAAATTTTCCTTATAGGTTTAGGTTAATTGGTATGTCGAAATCGACCCTGCATGATTGTGCATGTAATTGAGAACTGCGATAGTCTGCTAGTGGGTTTCTGAATTCCTTTAGATTCTGGCAGGACAGTCATCATGACCTTGAACTGGATTAATCTGCTTTGATATATTGTGTGTTATGGTCAGAAATGTGCTTCGTTTCATGGTTTTGCAGTGTTAATAGCTGTAAAGAAACACCAGAAACACCACTCCATTCTTAGTCTTTTACAATATGATTATATAATATATATATATATATATATATTGTTTTACTGTCAAATAATGCAAAGAGTATGCGACACTTGTTTCGCCCTAATTCTGGGCTCATCAGGCGTACACACTCACTGCACTCCCTCTCGGAAATTGAACCTCAGATGTCAGCGCTAGAGGCGAAGCCCCTAACGTTGCGCCACGGCGTGTGGTTCGTTCATTTGACAGCATGTAGATCGGGGTAATTACATTCATGGCATTCATAGTCTGAATCACAATCTGATTGTATGGGTGGTTACCTACCAGGTAACGCTTGTGGGTTGGTCAGCAACTGAAAGAGGGCACCATGGCGGATGTTAGCCAACTTTCTGACCAACCACAAGCGTTACCTGGTAGGTAACCACCCATACAATCAGATTGTGATTCAGACTATGAATGCCATGAATATATATATATATATATATATATATATATATATATATATATATATATATATATATATATATATATATATATATATATATATATCCATCCATCCATCCATCCAGTTTCCAACCCGCTGAATCCGAACACAGGGTCACGGGGGTCTGCTGGAGCCAATCCCAGCCAACACAGGGCACAAGGCAGGAAACAATCCCAGGCAGGGTGCCAACCCACCGCAGATATATATATATATATATATATATATATATATAGTGAGGTTTCTGAGTGTGGTTTCTTTTAAGACATCCCCAACAGGACGACACATAGAGGTGCAACTGCTACGTCTGTGGAAGGACTGCGTGTCCGCAGGCTAGCAGTGGCAGCAGCATAGAGCCGTGGAAACAACTATGAGCCGATCAAGATCGCGATATAAGCGCCTGTCGCTAATGGGTGATGCAAGGATCATTATAAATGTAGGGATCAGTATAACTTGACCACTGACCTGGCTCTGACCCTGCCTGATGGCTGTGCCTGTGTATAGTAGAGTGGTAGATCCCACTGCAATAAATAACCCAGCTGTTCCTGTTTCAAGTTGAATAAAGCTGGTTTTGCTAAAGTACTGAGACTCAGGATCATGTTTTGGGGTGCAAAACAGTGGACTCAGTCACTCACGTGACACTATATATATATATATATATATACTGTATATATATACATATACATATACAGTACAGGCAGTCCCTGGGTTACGTACAAGATAGGGGACTATAGATTTGTTCTTAAGTTGAATTTGTATGTAAGTTGGGACAGGTACATTATTTTAATAAATGCTATTGTTGACTGACTTTAACCAAATCCTCTACCAATGAATGATGGAGTTTCACCTCTCTCTGACCTTTTTATTATTTCTGCTTATATTTCAATGCTGATGGTTTTTCTCTTCTTTACTGTATCACCCAGCACTTGCATCAGATTTGTGTTTCAGAGACATTTTTGCAGGGTGAAGACAAAAGGTTAAGGTGAGCTCTTCTGCAGAGCACTGTACACGCTATCACAGCAAGAAGGCATCCCTCGTCAGCACGTCTGGTGTACTGAACGAGAGGCAACTTCCTGCTATGTAGCGTAACAGTACAAGCAGGCTTGCTATTGAGAATGAACGGGGGCAGCAAGGGGCGGGTTCACCACCCCACCACCACACAGTCACTTCCACTTGCACTTAGTATGCTACCTGCAGCATCAGTCTACCAAGAGCGAACAGGATGCGGCCAGAGGCAGGCAGTAAATCGCCCACCACCGACCCCATTCAACAGGCAGCCACCCGAGGCACACTACAATGCTGCCCCCCGCCGCCCCATTCACCCTCAATGGCCTTCGTTCAGCCACAACCAGGGCACCGCTTGCAGCATCACCAGCCGCCCACCAAGAACGAATGGTGGCAGCCGTTCGAGGGACACTGCAAGGTTGTGTGGTGGGCAGGCTGTGAAACGCCCCCCTCTGCCCCATTCAGCCTCCATCCAGTCAGGAGCAGTAGCTGCGGTGGCGTGGTGGACGTGCAGCGAACCGCCCCCCTCTGCCCCATCAAGCCTCTGTCCTGCACACGAGCGCTTGATGCACACCCAACCGCCCACTGAGAATGAATCAACTGGAGCCATCCAATGGACACTACACTGCACGAGCAGCGAAACCGCCCCCCTCCAGCCTCCGTCCAGCCACCGCTTGCAGCATTCCCCAGGCTGGAGATGACAGAGCGGCAGTTTACTGAGGAGCCTGCGTCACGTTCCCCAGACAGATGAAGGAGGAGCTGCAGCCCCGTTAGTAAGTCGTATGTCAGATGTCCTTAACTCGGGGACTACCTGTATATGTATGTATATATATATATATATATATATACAGTATATATTCATAAGTCTGACTTGCTATCTAATTATTTGGATGGTTACCTGCAGGTAAAACTTGTGGTTGATCGGCCAGTCGGCAAACATCTGCCATGCCCTGTCAGTTGTGAGAAGCATATCGTAAACATGTGATAGAAATAAAGAGTACACAACCTGTGTTTCGTTGGGGCTCATCAGGTGTACACACTTTTTGCATCTCCTTATGGGGATTGAACATCAGATGTTAGTGCCTGAGATGAAGCCTCTGACGTTGCACCACGGCGGCTGGTTTGAAACACATACTGTGTACTCTTTGTATTATTTGGCAGGTACTGTATCACATATCTATGTTCTGCTTCTTGCAACTGAGAGGACATGACGGATGTTTGCCAACTGGCCGACCAACCACAAGCTTTACCTGGGAGGTAACCATCCAAATAATCAGATTGCAATTCAGACCTGTGAATATAATACTCTGATCTTCACCCTGTCAAATAAGCAAACCAACCACCGTGGAAACAAAGGTGAAGTACACCTGACAAGCCCCAATTAGCGTGAAACATGTGTTGTGTACTCTTTATAGTATTTGGCAGGTACTGTATCATATATATATATATATATATAGTCAGAAACTAGTCAGACTCCTTCATTTCACATTTTTCCTGTGTTGCAGCCTTATGTAAAAAATCATTTCAATGTATTTTTTTTCCACATCAATCAGCTCTTAATACCCCAGAATGACATACCAGAAACAGGATTTTAGAAATATTTGCCACTTTATTTAAAGTAAAAAACAGAAATTTCACATTGACACAAGTTCAGACCCTTTACTCAGTACTTTGTTGAAGCACCTTTGGCAGCAATTCTAGCCTGGAGTCTTCTTGGGTTTGATGTGACAACGTCCACACACCTGAATTTGGGGAATTTCTGCCATTCATCTCTGCAGATCCTCACAAGCTCTGTCAGGTTGGATGGACAGCTATTTCCAGGTCTCGCCAGAAATGTCCTGTTCAATCTGGGCTCTGGCTGGGCCACTAAACAGCATTCACAGAGTTGTCCCTAAGTTGTCCACTTCTGTGTTGTTGTTGCTTTGTGTTTAGGGTTATTGACTTGTTGAAATACGAACTGAGGTTCTGGCAGTCCAGAGCACCCTGGAGCAGGTTTTCATTAAGGATATCTCTGCACTTTGCTTCAACTTTCAGCTTTCCACCAACCTTGGCTTGTCTCCCAGTCCCTGCTGATGAAAAGCAATGCCATAACACGATGCTGACACCACCACCATGCTGCATCGTTGGAATAGTATTGCACAGGTAATGAGCAGTGACTCGTTTCCTCAAACCTGAGAATCTTGCTTCTCAAAGTCTAAGAGTCCTTCAGGTGTCTTTTTGCTAACCTCCAAGTGGTCTTCCATGTTTCCTTTACCAAGAGAGCCACAATGTCATAATGCTCAGATTTTGTGGAGTATGGTAGTAATGGTTTATCATTCTGGAAGTTTCTTCCATCTCCACATACATTCTCTGGAGCTTAGCCTGTGTGAACATAGCATTCTTGGTCACCTATCTTACCCATAGCCCCTCGCCCATTATTGGTCAGTCTGGTTAGTTGGACAGCTCTATGAAAAGACGTGATTGTGTCCAAACTACTTCCTTTTAAGAATTATGGGGGCAACTGCGCTCTTTGGAAACCTTCAATGTTGTAGCAATTTTTGTAGCCTTACCCCATTTCCTGTCCCTAAGCACTGAAGGCAGTTCCTTCAACTTCATAACTTGGTTTTTGCTCCGATACACATTGTCACTAGTGAAACTTGTATTCTGTTCTGTGTATTATGTTTGTATTTACCCCATTTTTTGAGACACTCTGCATGCTCAGCCTACCTGGAAATGGGTCTCTCTCTTTGAACTGCCTTTCCCTGAAATTTCTTCCATTTTTTTCACTACAACGGGAGTTTTTCTTTGTCTTCTTGGAGAGTCAAAGCTGGGGGGGGCTGTCAAAAATCAGGGCCTATTAAAGTCCATTGCGGCTATACAAAAATAACTTGTATTGTATTGTATTGTATTGTATTGTATTGTATTGTAATTATAAACCTTCTATAGACATGTGAGAACCTTCCATAATAATGTGCAGCCAATTAAATTGACCATAGCTGGGCACCAGATAATGTATAGAAACATCTCAATAATGTTCAATGAAATAAGACCAGTCTTAGCCAAATTTCAAGTGTCATAGCAATGTGTCTGAATACTGGTGTCAAAGTAATACTTCAGCTGCAAAACTTTCTAAAATCCTACTTTTGCTTGTCTCATCCATCCATCCATCCATTGTCCTCCCGCTTATCCGAGGTCGGGTCGCGGGGGCAGCAGCTTGAGCAGAGATGCCCAGACTTCCCTTTCCCCGGCCCACTTCTTCTAGCTCTTTCCGGGAGAATCCCAAGGTGTTCCCAGGCCAGTCGAGAGACATAGTCCCTCCAGCGTGTCCTGGGTCTTCCCCGGGGCCCTCCTCCCGGTTAGACGTGCCTGGAACACCTCACCAGGGGAGGCGTCCAGGAGGCATCCTGATCAGATGCCCGAGCCACCTCATCTGACTCCTCTCGATGCGGAGGAGCAGCGGCTCTACTCTGAGCCCCTCCCAGATGACTGAGCTTTTCACCCTATCTTTAAGGGAAAGCCCAGACACCCTGCGGAGGAAACTCATTTCAGCCGCTTGTATTCGCGATCTCGTTCTTTCGGTCACTACCCATAGCTCATGACCATAGGTGAGGGTAGGAACATAGATCGACTGGTAAATTGAGAGCTTCGCCTTGCGGCTCAGCTCCTTTTTCACCACGATAGACCGATGCAGCGCCCGCATTACTGCGGACGCCGCACCGATCCGCCTGTCGATCTCACGCTCCATTCTTCCCTCACTCGTGAACAAGACCCCGAGATACTTGAACTCCTCCACTTGGGGCAGGATCTCGCTACCAACCCTGAGAGGGGCACTCCACCCTTTTCCGGCTGAGGACCATGGTCTCGGATTTGGAGGTGCTGATTCTCATCCCAGCCGCTTCACACTCGGCTGCGAACCGATCCAGAGAGAGCTGAAGATCACGGCCTGATGAAGCAAACAGGACAACATCATGCTTTATGAAGGAAAAAACAAATTGAAATGATTATAGCACAAGGGTGCAACATAACAAAATATGAAAAAATGCAAAGGGGGTCTGAAGACTTTCTGAATCCACTGCAGCACCTTTCACAATGCTTGGCATTACAAAGTCAATAAGTTCAAACTTTAGAGTTTGTAGTGATTCGGTTTGTATCACGCTGAGTGCCAGATTATCAAGAAAGAGAGAGCATGAAAGTTGCAGCAGTTCAAGATAAATGCTCAAGAAATTTGTTTTTCCTACGTTTTTAAAATTAAAACAATGGCACCAATTACATATGCTTTTTCTTTGGCACCTTACCCTTGACTTGAAAGACAAGTTAATCCTTTATTTATTTCTGGGTATATTCATCTTAGGATAGCATGGTAACACAGTGGCAATAGCTTCTGCCTCAAAGTTGTACAGTCCATGAGGACATTTCTTATTCTCACTTTGGCCGTGTGGGTTTCTTTCAGGCATTTCAGTTTACATTCCAAAGACATTCATGCTTGGTCAACTGGTGACTCTAACATGGGAGTGTGCCCTGTCGTGAACTGGCACTTTTTCCAGGGTTGTTTCCTTCTTTGCAGTATATGCTTCTGCAATAAGCAACAGCTTCCCCGTGACAGTGAACAAGATGTGGATGAGTCTGTCTGGGACACATGAGGCATCAGTAGATACAATTTGCAAGAGTTAATCTGTAGTGGGATATTGGAAATGCCAATTTCATTAAATTATTTTCTGAACCTGGTAGGCCACATATGCCACAGAGGGAGGTTGTGTTTTACTAACATTCTGGAATTCTATGAGGAGGCAACAAAAGGATACGATCAAAGTGGAACAGATGATAGTATTTATCTGGACTTTCAGAAAGCATTTGATAAGGTGCCACATGAGAGGTTGGGGCATCAAATTAAAAGAAGTGGAAGTTCAGGGTGATGTTTTTAGATGGGTGCAGATTGGCTCAGACACAGGAAGCAGAGGGTGATGGTGCGAGGAACCTCATCAGAACTGGCCGATGTTAAGACTGGTGACCAGTAGGGGTCAGTGCTAGTGCCGCTACTATTTTTAATATATATAAATGATTTAGATAGGAAGATAAGTAACAAGCTGGTTAAGTTTGCAGATGATAACAAGATAGGTGGATTAGCAGATAATTTGGAATCCATTATATCATTACAGAAGGACTTGGATAGCATCATGCTTGGGCAGATTTGTGGCAGATGAAATTTAATGTCAGTAAATGTAAAGAGTTACACATAGGAAGTAAAAATGTTAGGTTTGAATACACAATGGGTTGTTGGAAAATCGATAGTACACCATATGAGAAGGATTTAGGAGTCATAGTGGACTCTAAGCTATTGACTTCCCAACAGTGTTCAGAAGCCATTAAGAAGACTAACAGAATGTTAGGTTATATAGTGCCTTGATGTTTGGGGTACAAGTCACAGGAGGTTTCTGCTCAACCTTTATAATGCACTGGTGAGGCCTCATCTTGACTAATGTGTGCAGTTTTGGTCTCCAGGCTACAAAAAGGCAAAGGCAGCACTAGAAAAAGTTCAGAGAAGAACGACTAGGCTGATTCCAGGGCTACAGGGGTTGAATTATGAGGAGAGATTAAAAGAGCTGAGCCTTTACAGTTTAAGCAAAAGAAGATTAAGACGTGACCTGATTGAAGTGTTTAAAATTATGAAGGGGAATTAGTCCAGTGGATCGAGACTGTTATTTTAAAATGAGTTCATCAAGAACAGGGCAACCACAGTTGGAAACTTGTTAAGGGTAAATTTCGCACACAACGTTAGGAAGTTTTTCTTTACACACAAGAACGATAGACACTTGGAATAAGATACCAAGTAGTGTGTGGTAGACAGTAAGACGTTGGGGACTTTCAAAACTCGACTTGATGTTTTTTTGGAAGAAATAAGTGAATTGTTGGGGCTGAATGGCCTGTTCTCGTCTTGAGTATTCTAATTGTTCAATATATATAGAGTGCAGGATGCTCTCCAACAGCATTGGGCGCCCGCAGGGCCAAATCCTGTACTGGATGCCAGTCTATCAGAGAGCACTCTGAAGCACACATCCACAACACACACTCACACAAGACAAAGCGTAATTTAGATATTAGGCGTAACTAGTGTTCGGGCTCCAATGCAGGTTTTTGTTCCAACCCAATTGCTTAGTTAGAAGCCAATTCTTGCCAATAGCAGATCTTTTTTTAATTTTACGGCTTGTTAGTGTTTTCATTCTGCCATGTCAGGCCATCTCTTATAGTCACAGACGGTTTTTTCCTTTCCTAGGATATCATCCAAATGATTTGTAGCTGGGAGTGGATTAGTAATTCTAAGTTCTTTACATTTTTTCTCTTCACTTTCCTTTTAGATATTTTATTAAACCAGGCAGCTCACAATGACTACTCAGATGTGTCAATGGAAAAGAAGTTAAATGGAGAACTGCTGTTTCCTTTGTCATTTATACCTTATAGCTAATGAGCAATTAAAATCAGTGAATGCAACTGTTTAAGACTAAAATAGGAAATTTAAGGCGGGGAATTTTAACAAGTGAGAAAACTAAAATGAAGCATAGAAATGTTGCTTGAGCAGTGAAGGCCTTCAATAGACATAACTGACTTGTCATGAAGAAATTGATTTGGAACAAAAAACCTGCAGCCACTACAAGCCCTCGAGGACCCTGCTTTACTCTTTTAGGGCAGATGTCGACTTTTGTCGACAGGAGGGGTTGAAGGGCGAATGTCGACAAAAGTCGACATCCAGGGATAGAGGGCGACAATCAGCTGTTAATGGCAACAAAACTCACTGTCACGTCGCAAGGCATTCCCTCTGTGCATTGGAGGAATTCTAGACTCGTTGACTCGGCAACTAATCCTTGCGTGTGCGTGAGTTGCGAAATGTAAACAATGGCAAGATGGCATCGAAATGTCACAAGGGAGCCGAAGCGAGTGCAGAAAAGAAAACACTCGGCAGACAATGTTTTGCGCATTATCGCGGAGTCGGACTCTGATTTTTCAGATCGGATTTTATTGACAGTGATCAGGAGATCGAACAAGAGAGTGAAGAAGCTGGCATCAGCTGATCGGACACCAGGCCGATGCCACGCCAGCCTGATCCACTGCCAGCCGATGCATCTACGGCAAGGTTCGCGTGGGAGGAATACAACAAGACATTGATCCGTGGGCAATAGCCGGACTTCACAAGACAGTAATGGCTTGCTGTTGGACACGACAGATCACCAGCTGCTGAACTACTTCAGGCTGCTCTCATCCTGATGCTGCTTTTCAGCTACTGTCAGACGAGACAAACAGGTAGGCAGAGAAATTTTTTGAATCGCGGGCTGCGCTTGCATCGCATTCTCGTTTTTCAAAGTGGAAACACGCAACAAAAGACGAGATGAAGCGCACTTGTGACATTACAAATAGAGGATGGGACAGAACTGGTGATATAACTTCAGGGAGCATTGGTCCCAAACGTGCTTTGTCCCCTGGTGGCTTTGGACACGGGTTATGCCAGCGTGATGATAGGTTACGTGATGCTGCAAAGTTTTATTCAGAAAACTTGGTGGCAGTGGCATGGCACGATTGGCAAATGGGTGACTTGTCTCTATACAGTACACACTAACAATATATGTGAGAAAGTGCAGCAACAGACATTGAAAAGTAGGCACCAAAACAACACATATTGTAAGGAGTGCCAATGTGGCAAAGGACTGAAATTTGGCTGCTGTTGGGAGCGAGATCAGGCTTGCAGGACTTTGCTCGGTGTAAAATGTATGTGATATGTATGTGAAATCATAGAGTATGCAGGCTCATACAACATGCAAGACAGTAACATTTGTCAAAAGTAAATATTTTTTGTTGATTTCAATTGCTTAGTGTTCTTTTTTTTAAAAAAAGTTAGTTTTTGGAAAAATATTCAGCCCTGGGAGAAAAGAAACAAAAAAAAATTAGCCCTAAAAGAGTTAAAGTATGGGGAGCCTGCAGACAAACCTGTTGTTACTCGGGGAGATCCTTGGGGGAACCAACAGGTCCATAAATGGTGTCCAGGAAACTGAGAAATATTTACAACAGGCTACCCAGAATCGTTTTTTGAAGTGGTACACCGGGAGCTTGGCATTAGGTGGTATCCAATGACGAGGGCTTAAGAGGTGGGAGGAAGGAAGGAAGGCAGACCAGAAGTTAGGACAAAGAATGGTCAATCTGTGTGGTGAACAGAGCAAGGTGTTAGTGGGTAAGTGAATCAGCCACCCCTCGTGTTAGGATGGGCTTATGGGAGGGCCAGACGGTGTGGGCTTTAATATTTTCAGGCCGCTGGTTGTTTAATCTTTCTTTCCCTGCATCTATTGTCTCTCACTTTTTTATCTAAGATAATATCCATGTTTCTTTATTACTTTGGTCTTTGTGGTCATCATTTGGATTCAGGGTGCCCCTTTAAAGTCCATCATTGTGTGGCATGAGTGGGCCCAGCTATGGGACTGGACAGCCAGTCTACGATGAGCTTTTTTCCATGCATCTCAGCGCTTGCTGGGGATAGGCTACAAAGCAATGACTGAATTGGATTGAAGAATGCCATGTTATAGTATGTTATCTTTTATGAAGCTGAATGAAGCAGTTTGAGGTCAATCAATTCACAGATACTGAAGAATTTATACTAATTCTAATTGACACTTTCCTCCGCAATGTGTTTTCTGTACATAATCCATACAGCAAATAATAAAAAATGTTATTTGAATATGATATTGTTTCTATTCGTTCACCAGCAGCCTCAACAAAGTCTCATTTTTGTGACCCCTTGAATGGCATATTGAATTTTTTATTTTTACCTCCCATAAACTGGGATTGTTTGTGTTTTTTCAAAAAAAAAATTTCTTAGAGATATTTTTGGAGCCTTGCATTAAGTTCATTTATTTATTTATTTTTTAATACATAGAATTACCTTTGTGGATGTTATATAAGGCTAAGCACGTCGTTTCCTTGACATATTCTATGGCTGTTTACTATTTGAAAGCTGTTTCATCATAAAACCGGCATTTTTTCAGCAGATTTGTTTTCCTCAAATCCTGTCTCCCAGACAGATGCTGAGGACGGCTTTAATTATTTGCTGTTGTATTCCATCATTTGAAGTCGCAGAGTGAAACTGCCTTACTACTCCGCTTCAGATGGGCACTTGAACCATTAATAAGACTGATCATCGATTCTTTTACTTTGTGGGTCCAATCATTATACTGGTGCTGGGGAGTTGTGAGTGGCGTACACAGATACTGAAGTTGCTGCTGAGCTTTAAAATTTAAAAGATTGTGGGATCAGATCTCTGAGTTAGTTATTCTGTGCACGTCTGTTAAACCGTCTGTGCTCTGATTGTATGAATATGCATGTCTTACATGCTTCGTACCTGTGAAGCATTGTGATATATTATTCACCATAAAAGAAGCTACATTATTGCAACTGTGAATGAGAGTTGCTAATTTTGCTAGTTTACATTTTACAAGGATCATTTGACATATTCGACATGAGTAAAAGTAATGAACTACTTAAGTAAAAAACTGTAGATTTAGTCATCAGTAGGGAAGTGCAGTGCAGCTTCGGAGAATTGGGCTGAAAACAGTATGGTGGTGGAAAGAAACCATGCTAAAAATTGTTAAATATTTAAGCTATATATTGTGATAGACAGCCAGAAACCCTGCCCCGTTGGGACACGTGGTGGAAGGAGGGACTGGGAGAGCGGCACTTCTCTTCCCTGGGCACCTGGACGGTCCTTGATCCCTGGGGGACAGCGCTTCTGGTACATCAGGAAGTGCTGACAGACCAGGAATGGTGTACGCCCAGAGCGCTTCCGGGCGCAAGGGCAGCACTTCCGCCACACTGGGGAGTGCTGCCGGAAGTTCATCATCAGGCACCTGGAGCACATCCAGGGCGTTATAAAAGGGGCCGCCTCACTCCATTCGAAGAGCCGGAGTCGGGTGGAAGAGGACGGAGCTTGTGAGACAGGAGTGGAGGCAGCCCGAAGGACCAAGGACTGAGAGCAAACTGTAAATAGTTATTGTAAATAGTGTAATAAACATGTGTGTGTTTAGACATTGCGGTGTCATGTCTGTCTGTGGCCGGGTTAGCTCTTACAATATATATATATATATACTAGCCAACCTGCGGCTTAGCAATTATTTATTGATGGGTGAACACTTCCTGAAAGACACAGTTGTCCGAATGGGGTGGGTTTGAGGATACGACTGTGAGTGAATGAAAAAATGGAACTCTGGAGAGAGCAACATACAATTGTCCGTGACTGAAAACTGGTTATGACAGATACAGGCATATCTTTTTGAAAGTTTGTCCCTGCGCCTTATTAATTGTCATTGCAAAGGCCAATCTAACAGGAAATTGTCTGCATGTAAAAGTAAAAGGCAAATTTGAATCTGATGGGGTCAGGGAAATCCGGGGAATATGGGCAGTTTGTGAGGTAGCAGCTGTGATTGTTTTACACTCCAGTACATTGTGGTGAATGCTGGTAACAGTCAGTCTAGTGCCTTTACAGAGACTTCTTGCTGGCATGAGGTTTCTGAGAAGCATGACGACTGAACCAATTTTAAGTTTGAGTTTATGCGGAGGCATGCCAGTAGGAGTAAGACTGCTAAGAAATTCTTCGGGGAATGAAAGTTGATGTGCGGAATCATCTGTGACGATGGAGGCAACGCTGGTGAAAGTTACTTCGTCGGTAGGGATTAGTTTCAGTACATGTTCATTAAGGTGTAGCGAGTCTTCATTGGTGACGCTTAATATAGCTCGCGTACTAAGTTGTTCTGGAGTCACAGTTGAGAAGTCGATGTCGCCACATAGTTGTTGAACAGGATCAGAAATAAAAGGAAAACAATGTGAAGGTAATGTTGCAGGTGTTCCGTTTTTCCCGTCTTGCGAAATCCTGTTCGTGAGGAAGAGCTGTCATATTTGTCGTCAGTGTAAGTACATGCATGTGACACCACAAAGGTTGCTTGTTAATGCAACCGGCGACAGTAAGTGCTAGAGTTGGTGAGCGGGGCTCTGTCATGTGTACCCCAAGACGCGGAAGGAGGGTTAGAGTTGGCGGGCGGGGCTCTGTCTTGCGTGCGTGCGTATCCCATGGTCGGGCGACTTGGTGGATTATATATAGAAAAGCAGCTGGAACCGAACAGAACAATGAACAGTCAACGTGGCTCAGAGGTGCATGTGGACTGTAGCAGAGACGAAAGCGGCTGAGGCGGTGTTTGGTGAGGTGTTGCGTGCTGGCACATGAGGCTCTGTGTTGCGTATTCCATGACGCTGGAGGAGGGTTAGAGTTGGCGGGTGGGGCTCTGGCGTGCGTACCCCATGACGTGGAAGGAGGGTTAGAGTTGGCGGGCAGGGCTCTTTCTTGCATGCGTGCGTATCCCATGGTCGGGCGACTTTGTGGATTATATATAGAAAAGCAGCCGGAACCGAACAGAACAATGAACAGTCAACGTGGCTCAGAGGTGCATGTGGACTGTAGCAGAGACGAAAGCGGCTGAGACGGTGTTTGATGAGGTGTTGCGTGCTGGCACATGAGGCTCTGTCGTGCATATCTCGTGACGCTGGAGGAGGGTTAGAGTTGGCTGGCAGGGCTCTGGCGTGCATACCCCATGATGCGGAAGGAGGGTTAGAGTTGGCGGGCGGGGCTCTGGCGCACGGACCCCATGGCTCAGAGGTGCATGTGGACTGTAGCAGAGACGAAAGCGACTGAGGTGGTGTTTGGTGAGGTGCTTCGTGCCTCGAGAGCGAGGGTGGACTCGGGAGGAGGGTTAGAGGTGGCGGTCATGGCTCTGTCTTGTGTGCGTCTTGCTTGCCATGGACTTAGTGAATTATATATATAGATATATATTCTGCTTATTGCATTTTGCAATATATATATATATATATATTGTGACAGATTAAGGGTCTTCGTGACCCCTTGAACCCTCAGACTAGAGGTCAGACACCAGATAAAAGTCCAAATAATAGTTTATTATTAATAATAATAATAATAATAAATGTGCACAAAGCACCCTCCACTCCACAATACTCAAATAATAATAATTCTAATAAACAATACAATAATCAATCCTCCACTCCCAGACGCGTTGCCACCCTTCCACCCAGCTCAGCTCAACGTCTGGGATTTCCCATCGTCCTTTTATATTCCCTGACCCAGAAGTGTTTCCCATCTTACAGTCCATGTGATTTCTTATCACCTCCGGGTCAGATAAAAAGTCCTTCTTCACCCCGGGAGCACGTCATTTCTTCCCGTCACGTGACCTTGACGTACTCCCGGGTTATAGGGCACATGCGAGCCTACAAGCCCCCTTACAGCGACGCCTGGTGGCCCCCAAGGTATCCAGCAGGGCTGCGTATAAAAACTACATAGTCCATGAGGCCCTGCTGGAACTCAGGGAACGTTCACACTGTTGGGAGAGCTCCTCCTGGCGGCCTGGGGTTGAGAGCCGGAATCGAAAGCCGGCAATCCACCACGATATATATATATAATATAGAGTGCATCCGGAAAGTATTCACAGCGCATCACTTTTTCCACATTTTGTTATGTTACAGCCTTATTCCAAAATGGATTAAATTCATTTTTTCCTCAGAATTCTACACACAACACCCCATAATGACAACGTGAAAAAAGTTTTTCTTTTTTTTTTTTATATTTTCTTTAAGTATTTGCACCCCTTAACCTCAATATCTCCTGAACACAAGAATTAAAAACAATTGTGTAACAAAACATAGCCAAATCCACTTTCCAGTGTTTGTGTTGATCACAATTATTACTGAGAATTTTAAAATATAAAAGTGTGTTAATAGAAAAGTGTGTTTTCCGCTCAATAAGTCTTTTACAGTCGATCATATCAAAAATCCATTCCCTCTTTTCTGAATGCTCATTTTATGACAAACAAAAAGTGTCACGGTCTGTTTTTGAGTGGGGTAAATAATAAGCGAGCAAGTGACTCATTTGAGATGAGGTTAATCTTTAAGCTGGAGGAACCAAAGTCTTTTGTAACGACAGGAATGAGAGTAGCTGGCACTTCGCAGGGATCCACCAGAAGTGCTGCTCAGAGTGTGCGTCGCTCGAGCTTCATTTCAATTTGAGCCATTCAGGCATTATGACTATGGTGTATTTTGTATGCTCTATAACATTTCACTGTTATTACCGAACTATGAAGATAATTATTATTACTTTTCTACAAATGGTTCTTTGCTGTAACATAACTTCTGTTTCTCTAAATCTTATTTCATATTAAAATGTATTGGTTGATCGTGAATTTAGATGTTGTTCTGGAAACAACAGAAACTGGATGATGTGAAATTGATTGTGAAGAGTAGTACTTTAGAGAGCATGAAACCTAAACTAATATTTTGAGTATGAAAAGTTGAACTATAGAGGGCTGGTTCTTGTCATAACATTTCTTACGTTTCTAATGTAATGTCCCCTTGTGTGTGCTGTCTTTATTGGGATTGATGCCTGGCAGTCATGAGTTTGTCAGTCCAGTGTACTTTGCTCCTAGTCACTAATGTTACCCTTGCTTGCTTGCTAAATAAAAATATTTCCCCAATGTAATTTGATACTGAGAGACACAGAACAAATGATGTAAGACTGTAAGCTTAGGCAAGACAGAAAAAAAATGAGATAACAAAAAAAAAAACCACAACGTACTCGCCAAGAAAAAGAGTAATGATAGCAAAATAGAGTTGGAAGGCAGCAATGTCAAGTACAGAACTTCATAGTAGACACTTACATATGTCAGAAATGATTACTTTGGATAGCGAGCAAGATTCTCAGTGTTTGAAAAGCAATATAGGTAAGCAAACCTGGAAATGTTATATCGCTGATCTCAAAGTCTCTTTTAAAGCCTTGGGGTCTGTCTGACCTCTGTCATAAGCTGCAGACCCAACTCCCACATAGTTTTCTTTGGCTGTCAAAGTTCGGCCTGAAGATATGTACATGGCCAGATTTATGTCAAATTGTGATTGGCTACAGCAGTGCAGCAGACACCAGCTACTGTATTTCTCTACTTCACTATAGAATCTAAACTCTACTCTGTTTCTTACTGTACAGTATAAAAAGTGTGCAAGGGTGAGATTTAGTCTCCCAAATTATTAGTGCCTATTGTGAGACAGAGTCACAGTCATGGTGAAAGGGGTGTGAGGCCCCCAAAAAGAGCCACAAAAGCAAGTCAGGACCTTCACTCATCAGCCTGGAAGAGGCTCATCCCATTTCAGGTAGTCACCCAACTGCGCACATGCGTACCTCGGCCTAAGCAGGCCCCCATAAAGTAGGGAGATGAATTTAAAAGTTCAAAAATATAAGGAAGCCATAAAATGTATCACATTGTCTCACGAGAGAGAGAGAACCATTAAATTCTGTCTTACAGAGTCAAGTCCAAATAAGAAGATTATAAATGAAGCTTTTTAAACAAAAATTGAAAAATAATAAAATGATCAAAAGGAGCAAGCAATTATTTGCCTAAAAGACAACCCACAGCACACAAACACCAATACACTATCCACTAGCAAAATCCAATAAAAGGAAGCAAAAAGTCTTAAATTAGAAATGCATCACTACTATTTAATGAGCAAATTTAATAGTAAGAACATTAGAAAATGAGAAATAATAATTCAGAAATTACAAAAATAACAAGTCAGGTAAAAAGCCCTGAATGTAACAAAACAGTGGCATCCATCCATGCATTATTCAACCCTCTATATCATAACAACAGGGTCACGGGGGTCTGCTGGAGCCAATCCCAGCCAACACAGGTCGCAAGGCAGGAAACAAACCCTGGGCAGGGCGCCAGCCCACCGCAGGATGCGCGTACACACACACCCCCACACACCAAGCACACACAATTTAGGATCACCAGTGCACCTAACCTGCATGTCTTTGGACTGTGGGAGGAAACCAGAGCACCCGGAGGAAACCCACGCAGATACGGGAAGAACATGCAAACCCGGGAAGCGAACCCGGTTCTCCTAACTGCGAGGCAGCAGCGCTACCCACTGCGAACAGTGGCATGGATTACTCTCAAATAAAATCAGGACCTGAGTCAGCAAAGAAAAGTCAAAAAGCGGTAGGCTGCATTACAGGCTTAGTTTGAGCCAGGGAAATAAGAGCTTGAGTATAGCATTTACCCTTCTTTTAACCTCCTTGCTGTTAAGCCCAAGTGTGACTCGGGCTTGGAATTCTGTGTAAGTATGGTTAAGCCCGACACAGACTTGTAATGATCTGCTTTTACATTGTTAAGCCTGAATAATTCTTGGGAAAATATTTTGCTGCCATCTTGTGGATGAAATTATGTCATGCCGCAAAAAATCATTAATATTTCCATGCATCCTGCCACTTTATGAAAACTCTAAGGTAACCCATCAATATTCATGATTGGGGTGGAGCCAAAACATTCACCAACACACGGCACAATCAGGGCAGTAGAAACGTGTTACTTTGCACACTTTTCTTATAATATCCTCTGCCCTGGTCTACTTCAACCAAAACTCGATGGCATGTAAACGAGAAGCTGTAAAGCCAGTTTTAGAATAAAATGAAACTGAACCATTAAGTGAATCAAGGGATAGTGAATTGGTCATAAGATATTGAAGCACAGAATTGATGCATACGTCACAGTACGACTGAACCACATTGATATGCTGGGTGAATTTGGTCACCTGAAGATTCACCATTATGCAACTACAGTAGATGCATGGCAAAAAGGCAAAATGACTGCAGTGAAGTAGAAGGACAAGAGTGATGTTAGCCGCCTAAGCACAGTGCACAATGCAGCAACTGTCAATGTTCATTTTAGGGGAAATGTGGAAGTTATTAAGCCTTGATCTGTGGTAACCAACAATAGCACAACAGGTGCATCAATTGTGCAAATCAGACACTAACATTCTACTTCTCATGAGCAAGCAACAGAAAAATTATTATAAGAAAAGTATGCAAAGTAACATGCTTCTACTGCCCCCATTGCAACATTGTGTTGTTGAATGTTTCAAAATATATCACACGATAAATGTCTACTAAATTTGCATCATTACAGCAGTGGACACTATACATGCTTTTCTGACTGTACTAATGTTGGCAGTTTGATTAGACATACATAAACAAAATAACTGTGTGTGTGTGGAGTATGGAGTATGATTGTATTGGTGCATGCAACGTTGCATGTATGGCACCATACAACCCTATAGGTGGAGATGAGAGAGATATTTGACTAGGATTGTCTGCAGAGCTACCACCAGTGTATATAATGGTGCTACGGTGGCTAGAATGCTGAGTTTGCAACGCTGGTCTGTTGAGTCGATCTGTATGCCGGTTGGGTCTCTGGCAGCCTTTTGCAAGTTCCTTAATGGGAGAAGATTTTATTGCCAGTGGTATAAGCCATGGTTGAAATGGTGCTGCAGGACCTGCAGGAATTTGACTTGTCTGCTAGTAAACTTCGGACAGATCTGTGTAGGTAGATCTGAACATGTACTGAAAGTATTGCAGTGCCTGTGAAGGGAAGTCCTCCAAATAATTACAGAAGCGGAGATTGCTCAGTTCATGCTCAACCACAGCCACTAGGTGGCGCATACATGCACTTTTAAATTTTTTTGGCACTTGCATACACCTCACAACGACGACATCATGCTAATGAAGAGACACAACGTTGAAAGGAAGGAAACGCAGAGGCTCAACAATGTGCAAGTGAAACACCTCAGCAACGGTGGGCAAGACTTGAACTTTTCACTAAAAACATTGTCTAGCTGGAGGTATTTTCACGAGATTAATAGGATTCATATGCCAGCAATACAGCTAAGATATAGTATCGCCAGTGTATTCTTACGAAAGCCAGTGGAGCAGCAAGCACAGGTGGGTCCACATCCTCTGCCCTGGGTAATTCTTAAGAATTAGCTGACACCTAGTTCATGAATATAGTAAAGCTGCTAGAGAGTCTTCAGGTTGTTTTCATCCTGAAGACCAAGCACAGCTAGTATTTACATACAGTATTTTGTTACACATAATAATATTTTTTCTTGTTGAAGACAATTCAACATTTTTGACTTATTATTCTAGAGGTAAGCATAATGATAAGGAGCTTAATAGTTAGTTTAGGTACTTTCCTCAATGGATAGAGGAGGTACATCACTGGCCATGAGTGTAGGACGTGGTGCCTCACAGGTGGTTGGACAGTGCAGCAGTGGTGAAGGTCATGGATAAATGTGTGAGCTCAAGAGGATTAAACCACATGTAAGGTCATGGTTGGGTGGTGCCTATATCCATGTGTTACTTAGTAACCCGTGGAATTTGAGCAACGTGCTAGTGGCCATCTAGGAAGAGCTGTGTGTGAGAGCGAAAGGGCCTGGTGGGTGAAAGAGAGTGTTCAGAAGAGAGTTACCCAAGTGGGGTTCAGGACAGGTAAGTGAGCCATGGATCCATTTCATGTTCATGTTCATTGTCCCATTATAAGTTTGTGATTGTATTGATGCATGCAACGTTGCAAGTGAAGCAACATACAACCCTATAGGTGGGGATGAGAGATATACAGTATTCCACTGGGATTGTTTGCAGAGCTCCCATCAGTGTATATAATGGTGCTATGGTGGCTAGAATGCCGAGTTTACAACAATCGTCAAGCTGTGTGTTGATTGGGTCTCTGGCAGCCTTTTGCAAGTTCCTTAATGGGAGAAGATGTTTTGAGTATTGCCGGCGGTAGAGTCTCCTGATTTATTGTTGAAGTGGAGGCAGAAGCCAGGGTTGAAACGGTGCAGTAGGTGCTGTAGGAATTTGACTCGTGTACTAGTAAACTTCAGACAGATCTGTGTAGATAGAGAAAGTATTGCAGTGCCTGTGAAGGGAAGTCCTCTAAATGATTGCAGAAGTCAGACAGACGTCCAGGTGAGCTAATCATTGTCTTATTTATTTTCATCATGCATGGGTGAAGTCCTGTAATCCAACGTGGATTTCAAGACGAAGAGAAAGAAGGGGAGAAAGGAAGCTCTTTAGCTCTATTTATTTCATTTAATTGAACCTTTTTTTGAATGTGTCAGTGAACATGAACTGATTTTACTGGCAATTTCTTCCTTAACAAAAGATTGTGATTTGGAACACTTGTAACAACGAGTTTTTGTAATTTTTCATAATTTTTGTTTCTGTATCTCTCCATACTCTCACTCTGTTTGCTTGGACATGACTGCAGACACCTAGACTCAGAGTTACATGCAAAGATGACATTGCATGTGGCATCAGAAGTCCCCAAAACACTAGAGTACAAGATTCAATACAAGTTTGTTCAATGTAGTCTCCTGTGAACTATTAAGGTCTGACTGGCCTTCTCCTTACATTATTTATGGTGGGTACCTGGACCAACCTCCTCAAGTGAGAGTCAGAGCCAACTCCTTATATAGGTGAGCATTAGGTATTTTGTTATGTTCACTGTTTTGCTACCCTTTCCCTATGAGAAACCCCTTTATGTTGTGCCTCTTTTACAATCCTTGGGCATTGTTTCATTTCAAAGATGGCACATGAGCAGCAGGTTAGAACTCTCAGACCAAAATTGTATCCGAGTCAACTGCATGGTTATTCTTCCACAATGCAGCAGCATGCTTGCAACAGATGGGTAATTTTTTTAGACATAATCTTCCAGTTTCTCTCATATTATGATGCTCTTCCTACCCTGTTATTGTTAGTTTTGTAATGAATTGAACCATTCTGCTATTTTTAGTCTTGAGCATATTTATTGATGTGACGGCTTTTAAATATTTGATGATTTTCTTGGTTGCTGGCACGTCTTATTTTACTGTTAATAAATCAGCAGCCGCGCACACAGCTGTACTGTATTTGTCCTCTGTGGGTGCTCAGATATATAAAAAATAATCCGCGCCTATGGTATTTAAATTGTGAGATTTTTTCAGCCCTTCAGCTGGCAACCAGCTACAGCCACCCGATTTATTAAAATATATTCATTGCTGACACTGTGTATTAATTGATGGCATCTTAATCATTAGAACGATGGTTTAATGGCAATGAAAATTCAGTATAGATGGAAAATATGCCATTCTTATCATTATACTGGAAATAATATGATCACTTAATAATTTACTTAATTGTATGGCCTACCCAAACCATTTGAAAAGGCAACAAGAAGTATCTATGAATACATTTGTTTGGGGTGACACGGTGATGCAGTAGGTATCACTGTTGCCTCATGGATCCATCATTCTGGCCTGACCGTACTCCACATGGAGTTTGCAAGTTCTCCCTTTCTTTGTCACTCCTTTGTTGTCTTTGCCTTATGCTTAGGGTTATTTCCCTGTAGGAAGGGGCACCTTCACGCCAGTCTGAGGTCCAGAGCACGCTCTATATAGATATCTCCATACTTTGCTCTGTTCAGCTTTCTCTCAACCCTGACCAATTTCCAAATCCCTGCTGCTGAAACCTAACCCCAAAGCACGATGTAGTCTCCACCAAATGGTATTAAACAGGTAATGAGCAGTGCCTGGTTTCCTCTGGACATGATGCTAGTTTTGGTTTCATCAGATTAGAGTCTTGTTTCTCACAGTGTTGGAGTCCTTTAGATACCTTTTTGCAAACTCCAATTGGCTGCCATGTTTCTTTTACAGAGGAAAGGCTTCCATCTGGCCAGTGGCCCATAAAGCCCAAATTGGTGGAGTGTTGCAGTGCAATGATGTCTGTCCTTGTGGACGTTTATCCCATCTCCACACAGGGTTCTCTGGAGCTTAGCCAGAGTGGCTATTGGATTCTTGATCACCTGTATTACCAAGATC
Organism: Erpetoichthys calabaricus; assembly: GCF_900747795.2. Taxonomy (NCBI): domain Eukaryota; kingdom Metazoa; phylum Chordata; class Cladistia; order Polypteriformes; family Polypteridae; genus Erpetoichthys; species Erpetoichthys calabaricus. The sequence continues at coordinate 230,903,823 of NC_041398.2, forward strand.
CTACTCTCATGATTGCTTAGTTTGGTTGGATGGACAACTTTAGGTAGAGTCATGTTGTTCTAGACCTATTTCATTTATTAATTATGGTGGCCAGTATACTCTTGGGAACTTTCAGTGCTGCAGGAATGATAAGTAACCTTTCCTGGATCTGTGACTTAACACAGTCCTGTCTCTAAGCTCTGCAGGCCACTCTTTCAACCTGATGGCTTGATGTTTGCTCTAATACACATTGATACCTATTGGACCTTATAAAGACAGGTGAATGCCTTTCCTAATCCTTACTTTAGAAAAGGTAAACACATTAGTGACTACGTCATGGGGCATCAGGGAAATGCTAGAACTTCATTTAACAGAGAAGCTTGTAAAGGTTTTCCTGTGCAATGCATTTCTGCGGTCTGGCACTCACCCAGAGTGTGTTTCCCCCTAAATTAAAACTGATGAATTGAAAAATAAATTGAAATATTTTGTTGCTGTAAACAACAACAATAATGCATTATCATGGGGTGAGTGAGACTTATTAAGTGTTTTTGTGGTTGGTCTACTTCTGCACCCTGAGCTTATCACATACACACAGATCATATTCACTTTAGCACAGCCTATCACTCCACATCAGGACTGACTAGGTTTAGCAGCAACTACACATGGGTGTCCCCAGATATAATCTAGACCAAAATGCTGATGTTCTTCCCAAAGAATTATCTAGACACATGGAGGCTGATACACCCTGTTAAATCCACTTACCAATAAACAATGCATTACCCCCACATCATGTTACACTCTATTGGGAGCGTCCTGCCTCAGCCTACTAACCCTTTGAGAAAATCAGGTTTGTCATCCCTGGTGTTTCATAGGTACTTCTAATATCTGCCAAATAACAATTCAGACGCGTGTTTCAAGTCTCACAACACCTATCTCTTAAGACGTCTGTCAATGCCGTAATCGCCTTTACAGTTAAAATTAATCATTTAATTGAGAGGAGACACGTTGGTCAGCACCAAAAAAGGGTTAATTTAGTACTGGGTTTAATACCCTTGGAGGAAAAACGACCATTAACTGTTAAACAAGACTGTGACGAGACCCCAAAGCCACATAGGCCTAAATGGTTTCCTCCTGCTGGTGTAATGAAACAGCTAGACAAATGTCTTTAGGTTCCCTTTAATGATGGCATAACTGGCTTCGAAATAAAATCAGACTTGTCATCCCTGGTATTTCATAGGCACTTCTAACAATTGAGATGCGCTTTTCAAGTCTCACAACACCCATCTCTTACGATGTCTTGCAACGCTCTGCTTGCTGTAATCACCCTGTGAGAAAGAAAGTGGCAATCACCCCACACCAAGTGCCCTATGTCTACTTTATTACACCAATCACTCAAGATATGTAGAATGTCATGTTTCAGCCATCATTTTCCCCATGGCTGCTGTTCACAGTTATGTTTGATTAATTTTGTATCATTTATTGGTATTCATGATTCTTTTGTACATTTTACTGTGTCTGTGTGTTGGGAAAGGGGCGTGGCCTAGGTTATAACCCTCATGTTTTGTGGGTGGCTCCCTAAGAGATGAGGTCACCTGCCAATCACCACCAGGAACACCCCTTCCCTTATTTAAGGGAGGGCCTGCTATAGTTCCTCGTGTTTCATTGAACACACTAGGGAGTGGAGAGTTTTTGGCGCTTTTCCTATTGCTTGTGTTTTCTTTTTTTCGACACTGTGCTTTGTTTTTCAACTTCATCTTTATATTTTGTTCTGGGACTGTGATTATTGATTTTTATGAACCCTTGCTCTGTTTTTGACCTCATCTCTGGATTTTGGATTGGAACTGTGTTTATTGTTATTTTTTGAACATACACTTTGTTTTTGACCATGATTTTTGGCTTCTGTATTGGGACTTTGTTTATTGTGTATCACGTTGCCTTTTCAGGCTTCTCCTTTGTGCTGTTCGGAGCTTTGGGGCTTGCACAGCATTTTTTGCTAAATAACCCATTTATTTTAATAAAGATTTATCTCAGCCCTTTGGGTTCCTAATCAGGGGTATTTCGACAGTGGGTTCGCCTGTCTAGTGGGCAACTTTTGGAAGTGTTTTGGTAGCTATACTTTCTGAACTCAAGCAAGATCACAACATAGACAAAGTGTAGTAATTTAATAGCAAAGCAGTATTTATTAAAATAGAATAATGCAATTGAACTTAATTCAATAAATAGAAGAATACAGGCCTAATAAAATGACAATCTTGCTTCAAAGTCAGAAAGCTTAAATTAAATTTTCTGTAAAAATAAAGATAATATCTGTGGCACAGGAGAAGTTGTTTTGTTAGGTGGCTTTTAGATTCAGCAGTCAGCCTTTGCTGTTAAACATACTGTAGCATTTAGTCTCATGACCAAAAAAAAAACTCAATTTTGGTCTCATCAGACCACAAAACCTTCTTCCAGCTGACTGCAGTGTCCCAGGTGCCTTCTGGGAAAACTCAAACCAAGATGTCATATGGTTTTTTGTTTAACAGTTGGCTACTCTCTAATATAAGAGTCAACTGCTGAAGAACTGGGCAAAAGTTGTTGTCTGCACAGTCTCTCCAGTCACTTTGTCACTGTAGCTTGTAACTCTTTGACAGTCTTTTAGCGACTTTCACGATTACTCAGTATTTGTGAACGGCCTGCTCTGCGCAGGTTTAGGGCTGTACTATACTCTGTCAGTTTCTTCATGAATGATTTCACTAGGGACTCCAAGGAATATTCAGTATCTTGGATATCTTATTGTCTCCATCCCCTGATGTGTGCTTTTCAATCACCTTTTCACAGACTCGCTTGCTCTTCATTGTGTAGGTTAGCCCACCCTGCTGACTCACCAAAAGATGACTCTTCCATATATACAGTAAGTGCATTGAAACTGTAGGTAGGTGCTCTCCACTCTCCACTGAACTAATTCTTTGACTTCTAAAGCCAACTGGCTGCACCAAGTGAGGATTTACTGTAAGTGTGCCATATTAAACTGGGTTAGTACTTATGCAATCAATTGTATTGTGTTTTATATTTGTAATTAATTTTGGAGGTCTGTGTTCTCTATCACATTAAAGAGTCTTTCTGTTTGATCAGTGTCAAAAAATTCTGTGCAAAATTCTGACAAAAATCATCTGTGAATCAATATTGTATAACAATAAAATGTGAAAACTTCCAAAGGGGCTTCTGCTTTTTATAGGCACTGTATATATATCAGAATACCAAATTTCATGAGCGTGGAGATAATCCATTTTTCCTTCTTAAATAGCAGTCTGTTATGATCAGTGAGCTGGTACCACTTCTGCCTAGTATCCCTCAGAGGGAAGTGTGTTTTTGTCATTTTTTGAATCTATTCTCTCCTGCAATAAACTTAAATCTTTGCTGGTTGCTTTCCAATCCAAAAGTGGATGGCTTTTCTTGTTTCTTTTTGATGTTCAATTTTTAACTCAAGATGTATTGGTATGTTTTTAGAGATTATGGCCTTTTTTTCTTTGCTTTATAAAATAACATTCCAGGAGGAATTTTCTGAAAAGGAATGAACACTTACTGCCCCGTTATGTTGAGTATATTGTAAAGTACATGAAGGCCTTTTTTGAAATCTGTAGCTGAGTCAAGTTGTTTTCGGTTCATTGCATTTTGACATAAATACAATATGGTTCAATAACTATTTTTTTATCTGTGCAGTTACATCATTTAATCAATAGATAACAATTATAGTCATAGGCTGCTTCTCTTCTCCATACATTTAAACATTGAAAACTCAAGATATTGGAGGGTCTTTAGTGATGGAAAATCCCTGAGAGTAAATTAAAAAAAAATCTTTTCTTAGGTAATACAAGTTATGAAAGTCTACTGCAACATAAGGTGAGTCATATTAAATTGCTTGCATGTTTTGTGATGGAGGCTACACATCATGCCAAAGGCTGCTGGAGTGCAAAAGAAGCCAGAGATGCGAGAGAAAGGAGGTGTGGGAGATCATTCTGCCTGAAAGCTTAGAAAAGAAAGAATAAAAAAAAACTAAAGGACCAAGAGATGAGTAATAGGGAAAAGCCAGAAATGGATCACCTTCCAAAAAGATGTTAATTCTGAAACCCAAGCCAAAACAAAAACCAAAGAACCAGTCAAAGTGGAAAGAGAAACATCTCAAAATCCAGAATTCAAAAGGAAATGGACAACACACGCTTGGGGTCCGTGTACTTTTTGGTATTTGAAATTTCATTTTAGAAGCAAAAATGAAAAAACGAAAATGAAAGGAATTTTCAGATTTTGATTTTTGATCAAAGAATGAAATGAGGGAAAATAAGGTATTTTTTAATTCTGTGGTAGCAAATAGCAGTGATAAACTTAAAATTACACATACTTTTCTCGATTTATCTGTGATTCAAATAATGAAAGTGTAATAGCTCAAAAACAACAAAACAGAGGCATTTTCATTGTCTGAAACCGGAGGTACTTCTTCTTCTGTGCGATTTTTGATGACACGTACGAACAGTCCTCCTCCTCACAACACATCGACCGACGACCTTGAAGTTACACTACATGGCATCAGTACAGGATGGATCATTACATTGTTTTTCGGAACAGTAAAAGAGTGACACTCCGGGACAAGGACATAACTGCAGAAAAACTGAGTCGCATCTTTCTGGTAAAAATACAAGCTTTGCAAACTTTGCTTCATTGATGTGGCAGTTCTTTTATGAACGTTATTTTATTACTTACTGTGAAACAGCTAACATTTGGCGATTTCATTTACTAACACTAAGTCTGGCAATTTTTATAGTGCTAGCATTTTGAATGGTTGCTCATTGACTTTTACTGGCTACTATAGCGAGTAATCGTTTCGAGTATTAACAGTGCGCACAAGTGTAACATGTTAGGAGAGCAATGTGATTTACAGAAAGTTTTCTTAACATGTGCTACACTTGTCAATGATCAACCATTCACACATTTACACACATTCAAAATGCTAGCACTACAAAATTTGCCAGGCTTAGTGTTAGTAAATGAAATCACCAAATGTTAGCTGTTTCATAGTAAGTAACAACAACAACGTTCATAAAAGAACTGCTACATCAATGAAGCAAAGTTTGCAAAGCTTGTATTTTTACCTGAAAGATGCGACTGTTTTTCTACAGTCATGTCCTCGTCCCGGAGTGAACATTGAAATGTTCTTTTAATTCTGAAAAACAACATAATGGTCCATCCCCTGCTGATGCCATGCAGTGAAACTTCAAGGCCGTCGGTCGATGAGTTGTGAGGAGAACTGTTCGCACGTGTCATCAAAAATCGCGCAGAAGAAGAAGTACCTCAGGTTTCAGACAATGAAAATGCGTCTGTTTTGTTGTTTTTGAGCTATTACACTTTCATTATTTGAATCACAAATGAATCCAGAAAAGTATGTGTAATTTTAAGTTTATGACTGCTATTTGTTACCACAGAATTAAAAAATACCTTATTTTCCATCATTTTATTCTTTAATCAAAAATCAAAATCTGAAAATTCCTTTCATTTTCGTTTTTTCGTTTTTGCTTCTAAAATGAAATTTCAAATACCAAAAAGTACACGGACCGTTTTCTGTGAGAAATGTTAGAAAGATTTGTGCTGAGCAAATCTCGGGATGTCGACTCTCTGACACACATTTGGAAATAAAGGTGACAAAAGCTATAAATGCGTCTGTTTTGTTGTTTTTGAGCTATTACACTTTCATTATTTGAATCACAAATAAATCCAGTAAAGTATGTGTAATTTTAAGTTTATGACTGCTATTTGCTACCATAGAATTAAAAAAATACCTTATTTCCCCTCATTTTATTCTTAATTCAAATTTCAAAATCTGAAAATTCCTTTCATTTTCGTTTTTTCATTTTTGCTTCTAAAATGAAATTTCAAATACCAAAAAGTACACGGACCGCTTGGTTTGTGTCCTGAATCATAAATGGTTAATGGCCTGTCACATCGGTATTTGAGACATTGTGTCAATGACATCAGACTCTGTGACATTTGAAACCACAGCCCATCGGCATAATGACGAGACTCCTAACATGACGGTGCCCATTAACAGAATAATATGACATTGTGGTACCACCAAAAATACTAACAAAAAAGATAATACTATTTTCAAGAAACTATACAATCTCAAAAACGAGTAGTCAGAAATGTTTCTTTCTATAAAAAATACCCTCCCTAAACACATGTACAGTCAGGGCCATCTTAACAGCATTATAGGCCCCCGGGCAAAGCAGTGCATTGGGACCCCTACCTACACAACCTCTCAGCAAGTCACAACATAGATTAGAATGGGGACCCCGGGCAACTGCCCAGCATGCCCATGTGTACAGTGAATTTAGAAAGTATTCAGTACCCTTCCCTTCCTGCATGCCTTTATTGTCTTGTAGATGTAATTTATTTTTTTAATGTATTTATTGATTGGTTTTAATTAGAAGCAAAATCATTCCATGTAATCAAGTCAAACAAAATGAACATACCAAAATTCACACTTTATTGTGTTCTAGATATAATTTTAAATGGATGAATATGCCATTTTTGCCCATCAATCTACACTCAATATTCCATAATGACAAGAAGGGAAAAAAAACTTGTTTTCTGAAATTTTTGTAAATTTATTAAAAATCAAAAAATTAAAATCTCTCTTTCCTGCAAGTATTCAGACCCATTGCTGTGCCACTCAGGTGCATCCTCTTTGCTTTACGTCTAATTGAGATGTGCCCAGAATTTGACTGGAGTTTACCTGTGGCAACCTCAAGATAGATAGATAGATAGATAGATAGATAGATAGATAGATAGATAGATAGATAGATAGATAGATAGATAGATAGATAGATAGATAGATACTTTATTAATCCCAATGGGAAATTCACAAATTCACTCAACTGATTGGACATCATTTAAAAAGTCACATATATAAGGTTATGCAATTCACACTGCATGACAGGATGAAAAGCAAACCCTAAAGTCCAAGGAACTCTCTGTAGACCTCCACGATTAAATTGTGGTGAGGCATAGATCAGGGCAAATGGATAAAACCATTTCTAAAGCCATAGTGGTCTCAATAATTATGAAATGGAAGATGTTTAGAAACACCAGGACTCTTCCTAGAGTTGGCCATCTGGCCAAACTGAGGAACTATGCAAGAAAGGCTTTGGTCAGAGAGGTGACCAAGAACCTAATCGTCTCTCTAACAGAGCTTCATAAGTCCTTTGCTGAGATGGGAGAACCAGTCAGAAGTGCGGCCATCTCAGAATCACTGCCTCAGTCAAGGACTTATGGCACCATGGCTGATTCCCACTTGGAGTTTACCAAATAGCATTTCATTGACTCAGAGCATGAGGAAAAAAGTCCTCTGATAAGACACAAATTAAGCTGTTTGGCCAGAACCCCAAACACTAAGTCAAGCGAAGACTAGGCACTGCTCATCATCTGCCTTAGGTGATCGTGGTAATGGCAGCATCAAGCTATGGGTTTGCTTCTCATTGGCAGAACAGGGAGACTGGTAAGACTTGTGGGATGGATGAATACAGCTAAAAACAGAAAGGTCCTGGAAGAAAACAGAGTGCCCATGGCCACAGAGAGGCACAACAGTACAGTGTTCATCATGACGATGACCTGAGACACATACAGCTAAGACAACAGTGGAGTGGCTTTGGGACAAGTCTCTGACTGTACCTGAGTGGTTTGGGCAGAGCTCACACTTAAATCCACAGAACAGATATAGAGAGACCTGAAGATGGTAGTTTACCGATGTTTCCCTTCCAAACTAACAGAGATTGAGAGGATCAGCCACAAGGAATGGGATAGATAGATAGATAGATAGATAGATAGATAGATAGATAGATAGATAGATAGATAGATAGATAGATAGATAGATAGATAGATAGATAGATACTTTATTAAGCCCAAGGGGAACTTCATACTCTAGCAGCAGCATACTGATAAAAAACAATATTAAATTAAAGAGTGATAAAAATGCAGGTATAACAGACAGTAACTTTGTATAATGTTAACGTTTACCCCCCGGGTGGAATTGAAGAGTCACATAGTGTGGAGAAGGAACAATCTCCTCAGTCTGTCAGTGGAGCAGGACATTGACAGCAGTCTGTCGCTGAATCTGCTCCTCTGTCTGGAGATGATACTGTTCAGTAGATGCAGTGGATTCTCCATGATTGACAGGAGCCTGCTCAGTGCCCGTCACTCTGCCATAGATGTCAAACTGTCCAGCTTCATGCCTACAATAGAGCCTGCCTTCCTCACCAATTTGTCCATGTGTGAGGCGTCCTTCTTCTTTATGCTGCCTCCCCAGCACACCATTGCGTAGAAGAGGGCACTCACCGCAACCATCTGATAGAACATCTGCAGCATCTTATTGCAGATGTTGAAGGATGCCAGCCTTCTAAGGAAGTATAGCCAGCTCTGTCCTCTCTTGCACAGAGCATCAGTATTGGCAGTCCAGTCCAATTTATCATCCAGCGGCACTCCCAGGTATTTATAGGTCTGTACCCTCTGCACACAGTCACCTCTGATAATCACGGGGTCCATGAGGGGCCTGGTCCTCCTAAAATCCACCACCAGCTCCTTGGTTTTGCTGGTGTTCAGGTGTAGGTGGTTTGAGTCGCACCATTTAACAAAGTCCTTGATTAGGTTCCTATACTCTTCCTCCTGCCCACTCCTGATGTAGCCCACAATAGCAGTGTCGTCAGTGAACTTTTGCACGTGGCAGGACTCCGAGTTGTATTGGAAGTCCGATGTATATAGGCAGAACAGGACCGGAGAAAGTACAGTCCCCTGCGGCGCTCCTGTGCTGCTGACCACAATGTCAGACCTGCAGTTCCCGAGACACACATACTGAGGTTTGTCTGTAAGATAGTCCACAATCCATGCTACCAGGTATGAATCTACTCCCATCTCTGTCAGCTTGTCCCTAAGGAGCAGAGGTTGGATTGTGTTGAAGGCGCTAGAGAAGTCCAGAAACATAATTCTTACAGCACCACTGCCTCTGTCCTTGTAGGAGAGGGTTCGGTGTAGCATGTAGATTATACCATCCTCTGCTCCCACCTTCTCCTGGTATGCGAACTGCAGAGGTTTGAGGGCATGGTGGACCTGTGGCCTCAGGTGCTGAAGCAGCAGCCGCTCCATGGTCTTCATCACATGTGACGTCAGGGCGACAGGCCTGAAGTCATTCAGCTCACTAGGACATGATACCTTTGGGACTGGGGTGATGCAAGATGTTTTCCAAAGCCTCGGGACTCTCCCCTGTTCCAGGCTCAGGTTGAAGATGCGCTGTGGAGGACTCCCCAGCTCCAACGCACAGGCCTTCAGCAGTCGTGGTGATACTCCATCTGGACCCACTTCTTTTCTGGCATGAAGTCTCCTCAGCTCTCTGCTTACCTGGGCTGCTGTAATTATGGGTGGGGGGAAACTCTCTCCTATGCTGGTATCAGCAGAAGGATGGGTGGAGGATGCAGTACTCTGAGGTGATAGTGGGTTAGGGTGGTCAAACCTGTTAAAGAAGTTGTTCATCAGGTTCGATCTCCCCATGTCTCTCTCGATGGTGGCACCCCACTTCAAGCTGCAGCCAGTGATGATCTTCATCCCATCCCACACTTCCTTCATGCTGTTATTCTGCCACTTCTGCTCCAGATTTCTCCTGTACTGCTCCTTCGCTGTCCTGAGCAGGACTCGGAGTTCCTTCTGCTCACACTTGAGCTCATGCTGATCACCGCCTTTAAAAGCCCTTTTCTTCTGGTTCAAAAGGCCCTTGATGTCACTTGTAATCCATGGCTTGTTGTTAGCATAGCAGCGTACAGTTCTTACTGGAACTACAATGTCCATACAGAAGTTGATGTAGTCAGTAGTGCAGTCAACAATCTCCTCAATGTTCTCACTATGTGATCCCTACATGATATCCCAGTTTGTAGTTCCAAATCAGTCTCTCAGAGCCTGCTCTGCCTCAGGGGACCACTTCCTGAATGAGCGTGTGGTTGCAGGTAGGACCCTCACTCTTGTTTTGTAGTGAGGCTGAAGCAGAACCAGGTTATGATTTGGTTTCCCAAGTGCAGGCAGTGGGGTGGCGCTGTATGGGACTTTAATGTTTGCATACAGTAGGTCAATAGTCCTATTTCCCCGGGTGTTACAATTCACATACTGGGAGAAGGCAGGTAATGTTTTGTTCAGAGTCACGTGGTTAAAGTCTCCAGAGATTAGCACAAGCGCCTCGGGGTGCTTTGTTTGTAGTTTAGCAACAGCGGCGTGGATGATGTCACACGCAATCTCCACATCTGCCCAAATCGATTTGTGCAAAGCTTGGAGAGACTTACCCAAGAACATTCAAAGCTGTAATTTCTGCCAAAGGGACTTCTGCAAACTACTGAATTAAAGGTCCGAATATTTATATGAATGAGGGGGCTGCAGTTTTTGATTTTTAATAAATTTGCAAATCTTTCTGAAAAATCTACAACATAATAAAGTATGTAGAAAATGAAAGTGTCTTAATACCTTTCTTTATCCACTGTATATGATTAACTGTACTTTGGCATTGCTTGTCCTAGCAGGGCACAATGCAAAGCTACACTCCCAGGTATAGTTTGCTGGCATAAAGGCTTCTGTGATGGGCTGCATATATATTGTCAGTCAGTCAGTCAGTCATTCTCCAACCCGATATATCCTAACACAGGGTCACAGGGGGGTCTGCTGGAGCCAATCCCAGCCAACACAGTGCGCAAAGCAGGAACAAACCCTAGGCACACATACACCCACACACCAAGCACAACGTAGGATCATCAATGCACCTAACCTGCATGTCTTTGAACTGTGGAAGGAACCCACGCAGACAAGGGGAGAACATGCAAACTCCACGCAGGGTAGATCCGGGATGCGAACCCAGGTCTCCTAACTGCCAGGCAGCAGCGCTACCACTGCGCCACCCCATTTATATTGTAATTAAATAAAATACAAAGTCTTCAGGTGTATGCACTGCACAAGATATAGCAGGTCATGTATAAAGAAAATGATTTCATTCCCTGTAGACCATCACAGAGTGCAGAATTGTACTGTAACCCAGAATTATTAAGATTAGAATTTGTGTTTCCTAATTGATGAGTTTTTGTGTGCCTTTAACCTCACACAGAGAAGTTTAACGAAGTAATTTTAAGATGCTATTTCTGATACTGTATGTTGGCTGTAATTAATTCAGTATATATCTGGAAGCTAATCTTATATTTGCTCTTTCATATCTGATATAACTGACAGTACAATAACAATCATAAGGATTAATTACATTCTGGACATTGTGTGCAATTAATTGACTCTCATTTTTACATTTAATAAAGACTCAGAGATTAGATGTGCCCACAGATCTTTGTTACCGTAGATAGTTTTAGTTCCGCTGAGTGGCTTCTGTTTTCTTAAATTTAGAGATAAAGCTTATTAGGTAAAAGTTTCCATTCATTGTGCTGTTTTTGGAACCCACTTTAACCGTACAATTTTTGCAAAGGGTCACAGGAGCCAACCTTGTGCAGTGCCTGCAAGAAATATTCACCCTCTTCAAGGTGTGCAAAGCTGATAGAGAGACTCAGTGCTGCCATTTCTGCCAATGGTGCATCTACTAAATACTCACTTGGACAACCCGATGCAGTCTGCCAGAAACCTACACCTTGGGAGAAGATTTGGTTTTCCAGCAAGACGACGACCCCAAGCATAGAGTCAAAGCTACACAGGAATGGCTTCAAATGTCAATGTCCTAAAGTGGCAAAGTCACAGTTCAGCTCTCAATCCAAAATTGTGGCTGGTCTTGAAAAATTCTGTTCACTCATGAACCCCATGCATCCTGACAGAACTTGAGCAGTTGTGCAAAGAAGAATGGGGAACAATGTCAGTGTCTAGATGGGCAAAGCTGACAGAGAGAGACGTCTGTAGTGTCTGTCAGAGGAGCATCAACTAAATACTTACTTGGGGGTGAATACTTATGCAATCAATTATTTTGTATCATATATTTGTCATTAATTGAGATTACATTGCAGGGATCTGTTTTCACCTAAAAAAAATTATATTTTTTCTGTCGATCAGCGTCAAAAAGCCCAATTTAATTAATTCTGATTCAATGTTGTATATTAATAAAATGTGAAAACTTTCAAGAGGGTTATAGATGAATGCACCTTTATTATGTTGTATTTCATATTCTCGAAAGTGTTAAGAAGAAATATAGACGAATTCTTATAACATTTCAAACAGTAAGTTCTTTATGTTTTATTTTACACTTTTCAGATTTCTATATCCCTAACTCTAACCCTACCCCTAATCCTAAAATTAGCAATATAAAAGAGTAA